>NC_049172.1:70265091-70392591 GCF_009769625.2 Cygnus olor | reverse complement strand
AGTGCATGGAGCTGGTTTGAGACAGACTCCCCTGGGTTTCTGAGCCACCAGTGACTCCAGTGCCTGGCAAGGCTGCAGTTGCTTCAGGCAAAAATTGTACCTAGGTATTGCAGACCATTTGTGCCACTGAGGGCTCCTGTGCATGAAGGAATGATCAGATGCCACTCACGTACTGATTAACCTGAGAGGGGAATGGGGGAAGTAGGGAATAAGAAAGTTTTATTCTCACCGTGGGTGTGTATTTCTCCATGATGTGATATGGCCATGGCTGCGTTGCTGCTCAGCGTCTACATTTCGATTGGGATAGCGCGTTGCACTGTTGATAAATGTCTATGCCTCCAGGCATAGCTCCAGGGAGGTGTGCAACCTTATGTTGTGAAGCAATAGTGCAACAGAGGCAGGTTTGGTTGTGGGTGTTGGGTGCTGAGCTCTTTTCTGCCAGAATGAGAACTGGCTGATGGCCACGTCCTGAAGTAATGGGTCAGACCACAGCCTCCTCTTCCAGGACAGGGGTTAACAGTTGATTCAGAGAAGAGTAGGTCCAAGTACTATCTTATTATAAGACCTTCCAAAAGATACTGGTGAAAACACAATTTCTGAACTGATTTTCCCCCTTTACATCTGACTCAGAACAACTTCTTGTTCTTAACAGGCAGTACAGTTATACTGAGTGATGCTTCGTGCATCCAGAGCAGCTCTGCTCTGAAAAAGAAGTAGTTGTCCAAGTTGTCTATATTATAATGCTTGATATTTTAGTGGACTATTTTTTCTTTTTGTCTTTAAGGGACTTTCTTCCTGTTCTTGTCCCTGCTGCTGTTCCCCCTACCCCAGCAGAAAAAGAAGACTGTGCAACCAGGAGAACCTTACACTTAGATCTGTGGTAAGGCCATTTGGTACAAATTGGCCGATGGGAAGCACTGCTGGAAGAGCAGCAGTGAGTCAGAATTCCCTGGGTTGTGGGGCATTAGCTCAGTTATTAGAAGGTGTTGATTAATCTCAGCCTCTTCTCAGACTCTTTATGTCTCACTTCCAAAATGTTGCCTCCTTCTGTCCTTGGTGTGTGATTTTTGCTAGGATTTACTCCATATTCTGAGATTTACCTCCTATGCTGAGATATACCTTCTTTGCTATTTAGATCCTAGAGAAAAGGGGACATTGTGTAATGTTTCTGTTTGCCTACTTTGAGCCATTCCTGGCACTGCAACCTAGGCATTTGTGGCACTCTTTGGAGCTCTGTCCATGTCTATCATGCTTGCGGTGAGACCGATGGCAAACCTTCTCCTGCCTTTCTGAGGGGACACAGTCAGGGTCTATTTGCAGCAGCAAAGAAAGTCACTGTGTGAGCCTGTGGGATGCAGGCTGCTGGTGCAGTCCCAGGCTTAGCTCCTGGCACTGTTATTTCCTTTCTCTTTGCATCTTTTCCTTCCCATATTTCGTCAGTTAGGCATTAAATTGTGCATTAGGAAATTGCAATGGCTTTCCAGGATCTTTCAGGTATCTTCTTCCCAGATGCACAGCACAGAGTGGTGTTTTGGAGGGAAAGCCTGGTCTCACGACTGCCCATGGACTGCAGCTGCCTGATGGGCTCCATGCATTGCCCAGCGCAGGAGAAGGGAGCAGGGTCTGAGTTTTGTGCTCAGTGCACTTGTGTGTCCTTAGAAGAGTGATCCCACATCTTGGCAGAGATTTCAGTTTTGATATTTTGCCTATGTGATCACAGGTGGCAACTTAGTTAAATCATTTGAACATCTCTAACCTGCTATGTCAAAACCTGAATACAAATCATTGCCCAGATTCCACTAATTGATGCTAAATAGAAAGAAAAATAACATAGGAGAAAAACGTTCCTAGAAACAATCAATAAATTAAAGATTCTTGGGGATATAAATTCAGCAGTTAAATGAGATACTAATGAAGATGGGAATTTAATGGTGAGTACTCTCATTACATTGTTTTAAAAACTCCATTTGATGTAGATTTGGTACTGGTAAAAGGGAGACAGCCTTGTGACAAACGTCCATGAGAACAAAAGTTGTTCTGCCATTTGAGCATAACTCCTGCAGTTTATCGCGGAGCAGCTTTGCTTCCCCTTTTCTGCAAGTTGTTGCAAGATCTGGTGGGGAAGCGTGGAGCAATTAATTAAGAACAAAAACAAACAAACAAACAAAACAAAACAAAAAACCAACTAATGACTGTTCCACGGCATCAGTTTACTTCTTGGAGCCTAAAAAGTACAGGATATTAATACATGCATTGTTTTCTGGTTTTCTTTTTTTGACACTGGAGGACTGCTGCAGAGCTCAAACCACTGCTAATGGTTTTAAAGGAGTACTTTAATTAACTAGAGTTGGACTGAGCTGGTTTGGCTGCAAACAAGTATTGGGCTTCTAAAGAACAGAGTTGCTCAGGTATTGCCAGACTGCAAATTAAGGTTGCTGCTTCCCAACTCATCTCAGCCCTGATGGGCAGCACTGTGCTGCCGCTTCCTCGCTCCTGCCTCTTGCCCCATGGTTGGATGTTGTTCCTGTTTCCTAGCTCAGAAGGCATTTCACTTAACCTGGTCTGGATAGCTGCCTTAGGATGAGATGAATGATGCTCCTCAAATTCCAATTTCTCATTGCAGCTTGGGTAACAACTCAGATCGATAAATCCAACATTCACAATCAGGTAAAATGCCCTGGAGTGGGCAGTTTCCCAGCTGCTGGCTGCAGCCCACTTACCATCCCAGGGGATGCATATCCTGCTGTGCTTGGACCAGTAACACTCTTGGATAGGAAAATGCATCAAACTCCACTTCTGCGCAGGCTCCAGCCCCACTGTGGCTAGGAAGAGGCAGCTTGTTAATGCCTCTGCTTTGCCTTGACACCAGAGAGGCATTTTTCTCGTGTCAGTGTGGAATCTGGTGAATGCAATTATTTACCTTTACTTCACACTTATGTTTAAACTGCATCTCTGCTGGTACATGCCCTGTTTTGATTAATATTAAACTTCCAGATCATCTTTTTGAATTGGAGCAATTTCTTACGACAAATAGTCCGGAGAGCCAGATTTCTGAGTGATTAGTAGCAGGCTGAGAGAGCTGGATGCTTGGGGAGCTTAACGATTCGTGGCCAGATTCATTCACCATGGTTAGAGTGGTGGGCATGTCACAGCTGCGATTCCTCTGGCAAAATCTCAGCCTGAAATAATTTTAAATCAGGAGTTGAGTTTTTCATCCCCCCCCGCTTTCGAGGTTGGCTGCCTTACTGCGAGGGGGGAGGAGATGCATCCTCCCAACCAGGGACATACTGAAAAAACTCTGGCCGCGAGGACCTGCTGGGCTGTAAGTCTGTTCTTCCATTTTCTTTAAATTCATAGACACAGAGGGGAAAAATCCCACTGGCTTTGTGGTATTGATCCCAGGGGATGCGTATCCAGATGCTGTGCAGGGTGGGGGCAGACCTGGATGCATGGTTGTGTTTTGGTTTGGTTTACCAAGGACTGGGGGATGGAAAGAGTGGTTAAGAGAGAAAGAGTGGTTAAGAGAGAAATCATGGATATCACATGAGCTGTTGCAACAAAAGGAGGAAAAAGCCTTCACTGATTTCATTTTTAATCTAAAGGTTTGGCACTCGTGGAAGATCTGGGTCAAGGGTTTTAGGAATGCAGCAGTGACCTATTTGTGACTTCCTCTTATATTATACCTGACAAAACCATAGTTTTGAATTCCAGGAATGCCTTAGGCTGTGGAAGTGTTGTTATAATGCCATCGGGTTACAGTGAAGCACCTACAGAGCTGCTCCTGGACAGCCCAGGCAGTGCTGCTCTGTGCTGGATCACCAAATATCCAACTATCAGAATGCAGAAAGAAAAATGGTATTTGTAGCCAAACGGATGCTGAAGCCCTTCTTAATGCAGAGATGAGTTACCAGTTTGCACAAAATGTGGATCTCCATCCACAGAACGTGTAGCTGTGGTGTGAATGTGAGGATTTGTGGGCAGACAGATCAGTAGCAGTTACCCACTGTGTACTGCCCATCTAGCCAACATGTCTCAGGTTCTGAATGAGGAAATTTTGGCTCGTCTAGCTTCAACTTTAGAGCTAGAAACTGCATTGTTGGCTCAGCAACAGAGGGCAAGGTGCAGAAAATCTGGTGAGATCATTGACTGGGCAGGAAGACAGAAGCAGTGGTTATGGGACATGAGTCGTCCCCCCCCCCTTTTTTTTTCAAGCCAAGGAAAATACTTGTAGGTGCAGAATCTGGTTTTCATCAATGGTGATGCTTTTGACCCATGTGGTCCTCAAACAGAATTTAAGTTACAGAGGTCCAAGTGAACTTCTCAGTTGAACAAGGTCAGGAATTCAGCTAGGACCTAGCTGGTGGACTAGGTCAGGAATTCAGCTAGGACCTGGGATTTGGACCTAGCTATTCCAGGTTGTTGTAATGCACCAGATACACAGAGCCTGGAGAAAAAGCATCATGGGCCAGTCAAGCCACTGGAAAACTCATGGCTGTTGTTGATCCTGTGAAGTGAATAGGAATTCAAGATTTTGAGTGTTTCTGGAGTTTGGGCCCAAGGTCTGGGTACTCTCTTATCGAAGCTCAGAAATTACTTTAAGATGCTGAACATTGATGGTGCATTGTATCTTGCTGTGGAAAAGATCAGCCCTGTTATTTGTGGAGAGGGGGTTGTCTGTGCTTCATAGCTGGCTGGCTTTTTGGGCTACATGGTATAATTTATAATACTTACTGTTTGCAGACACTGGGCTGAGGATATGTTGTGTGTGAAACTTAAAATTCATGCCATTTTAATTGAATACATGGAATTCTTGCCCAGAGGTGGACAGAGGCATCTGGTTTTGTCACCCTAGGCTTCCTTGTCAGTTAGAGGGGAGAAATACTAGGACTTGTAGGATATGAAATATCTTTATCCTACAATAGCTGTCTAAAAGTGTGCAGATGCAACATGCCCCCACAGTACAGAGAAATAGATACTGGTAATACAGAGAGATTGGGATTATTTTGCATGGTGCGTTTACATTGTAGGTGTTGGAGGTAACTCCTGTTTCCTGCTGTCTTTCTGCTTCCTGCACAGCATGTTTATAGTCAAAGACTTGATGTTAATGTGCATGAAAATTAAGAATCTACTTAGTCCAGGATTTGGATGCTTGAGCAATTTTTTAAAAGTTGCCCACCTGCTTGTTGCAGAGAAGTCACTTGCCTAAAAACAAAAAGGAACGTAAATTTCTTAATAAATGCAGAACACTCTATCATATTTTTGGACTGTCAGCCTCAGAATTTACAATTCCATGCAGAATTGGCTCAAAACTACCAGAAATGCATTAGCTGTCATGGCCCATTTCTTCAGCGCAACTCTGTTTTTGAGTAGTAGCATTAGCTTTTTAAGCTGTCTCAAGTTGTTTGATATTGATATGAGCAAATGAGATGAGGTCCTGGCATGCCAGTCACTGTACAAACAGGATTTAAGAGCTGTTAGTGACCTGAAGAACTTAAAGTTTCATCACTAAATAGTACAAAGAATGGGAAAAAGAGTATTCCCATGGGCCGCTGACTCTCAAATCCCCTGTAGCTCTGTTTACAAATCAAACAGGTTGTGCTTGAAGGCTGCATATGGCAGATGGGAAGTCCAAGTGCCCTTCTTCCATCCATGATGAGGTTCCACCCAGGAACTGAAGGTACAGTGGCCTTATATGACAGCTAACCTGAGCAAGCTGCGAGCTGCTGCTTTTTGCCACCTCTAGCCATATGTTATTGCCACTTCCCCTGCAGCTGCATGGTCTGATGTGAAGGAGAAAGAGGGGAAAAAAAAGCCCTTATTTTCATCTGGTTATCCAGTTGAATCAACAGCTATAAAATCATGATGCCCTGTTCCCAACTGTGGGCATGGGAAGCCTGACAGCCCTTAGATCTCTGTATGTGTCATGTGAAGCTACGCTGTTAATCTCCTGATCACTGCACCTTCCTCCTTCACTGTAAAATCATCTCTCCCGAAGAATCTCCTACATATCTGGCTGTAGTATCTATGTTTTTCTAGACACATTTTTTACTCTGCTTAAGTTAACAGATGGATAATGCACTGTTTTATAACCACGAAGCATTGGTTTATATTTGTTTGGCAATAGCTTTGCTAGTGTAGTGTTATGGGAAGGAATCTGACTTGCTTTAGTGTGGACCAGTGTCTGACTGCATAGCTGTGTGTGGCTTTTATTACACACCTCTTTCTAAGTGTCATTTTTCATATAAAAACTCAGGGTATCAAAATGAAGCATAGACTTCAGCCTGTATCTTCTTCACTAGTTAGCCAAAACACAGATCAAAACACCAAGACTTAGAGAAAAATATGCACTGCTGTTAAGCCAGGATACTCTGCAAGGCTTTAAATTCATCTAAAGTGACTGTGAGGAATCCCTACTGCCTAATTCATTTTCTTGTCTGACAAATAGCCTTTGAGATCACATAAAGTATATATAAGGTGAGTGGCAGGGGGAGAAACATCACAAATTACCTTCTCAACACATAAGTCTGTCTATTACTTAGTTGTTATAACTGTGTGACTTCAGTAACCCCTGGTAAATGCTGTTTGTCCAGGCGTAAGGTAGGTGTTGGTGGACTCACCAGAAGTGAACCATCCAGGAGAAGAAAGCAGCAGGTAAGTTTGCATTGACCCCTCTCAGCCCAGGCAGTAGGTGTCCAAGTGACCATGCTCAGGAGCAGAAAAGATAATGGGATCAAAGGGTAATGGACAACACTGGACCACAATGAAATGAATATTAAGGTTTATTCTCTTGGGAATGTGTTAAAGGAGATGCAGTTTTTCAGCAGTAGTCCATGGAGAAGTCTGTCAAAAACCATTTCATCCATCTTTGGAGAGAGGACACATTGGAAGACCACACTTCCCATAACATGATGTCTACGAAAGAGCAGCTTGTCACTGGGATGTGGGACATTCAAGGGGGTAGAAGTTGACACCAGAGTTTTCCCCTGCATACCCTCCTTCTTTCCCCTGCATGTAGCCTGTCTGGAACTGTGTTGAGATTAGCAGAATTTGGATCAAAAGCAGTGAGAGAACTTGGAAAGGATCAAAGGAAAAGTGTGGTAATATCAAGTGGTTTTTGGCACTCATGGCAATGTATTAGTGTCTTCACTGAGACCCTGGACAATGGTAGACAGATAGATGAAAACCAACAGGAAATTGCAGAAATGTTTATTCCTAGTAGTTCTGCATTTCATACATTATTCATTACAGGAAAACATTAGCTATAAGCAGCTCCTGAAATAAGTAAGAGAGGTTATATTAAGGCAGAGCAGGTGCTTGCCTGCTTTGCCACCCAATCCAGCTTTCAGTGTGGGCATCTCTCCTGGTCTGAGAGAGAGTCCCACAGTATCATTTCTCAGTGATGTTTAAGAGCAAGCCCAGGGTCTATCTGAACAGAAGTGTGCTGCTTTTTGAGCTTATGGTACTTCTGAGGAGGGCTGTTTCTATCTCATTGCCTACTCTGTGTGTGCAAGCAGTCTCACTTGTTTATCTGTCCCAGATTAAGGTGACTGCTGAAACACAGAGTCCATCCTGGGCTTTGCCTGTCATGCTCACCCATCCCCTGTGCCCTTAACTACAACTGAGCAGTACAACACAGTTTCTTCCAGGTGTAATCTCCGTTAAACCTCAACACCTTTCCCTCATGGTCTTGCTATCAGCACTCAAGAGAAACCACAAGGGGAGAATGATAAAAATTGATTTCTGTTTCACTAGAAATATTTCCCCTTTTGTCCAGAGACTGAGACCGTTCTGCTGCTAACCAGTCCTCCCTAGGGTTTGATAACAGTAGCTCACAGGAGGCTCTAGCTTATCTGAAGACCAAACAGTAAATTTCTCATTTCCGCTTAGTGGTGAGGTGTTTAATTGCTGCTTAGTTTCACCAGTCAAGTAATTCACATTGACGTGCTAAAAGCAGCCACTAGCAGTTAAGCTTGCGTCCAGGGGCTGTGGTGAACGATCCTGACATCTTTTTGCAGGCTTCAGCTCTGCAGGCTGGGAGTGTTCAAGTTTCTCCTCTCGAGTGGGCAAGCAATCTACAGAAAATTAAGTCTGAAAAGCCACGAGAGGATGGTTGTGAAAGGCAGTTTAAGGAGAGAGGCTCTGTTGGGTGAAATTTCTTGTCCTGCACAAATTCGGGTTGAAAATTAAAGTGTTACCACTTACTGGTAGTTTAGAAAGAGACATGATGTTTAAATACAGAGAGACAGGGTTGAACAAGGAACAGAACATACTCACCTTGTAAAATCCATGCAAGTTAATATGTCTTTTGAGTTAATGTTGTCCTTAAGGTTATATCAGGTTGCAGAGGTAGATACAGAGATGGCTCAGTTCAGAGTTTGTAACTTTGCTTAGTGGACTCAGTTTTTGCTTGCACTAGTGTAAATCAGGAGTAACTCTCCCGAAGCCTGAAGGCCTGATTCTCTCCACTGCCTTACGTGGTTATTTGCAGCTCCTGGCAGTGGGTGTAAAATGGTGCTGCTAGGTCAAAGTCATAAGGAGTTCTGAGTTGGTGGCAATTTAAATCTGCCTTGTTCTCTGTGAAGTAATTCTGGATTTGCTCTGAAGTAACAGAGGTAGCATAGTCTGGTCTTTTTTATTATTATTATTTCTCTTATTTATTTATTTATTTATTTATTTATTTTGTCTCTTTGGTGGTCTGGCACATCCAGTCCTCTGTGAGAGCTCCATGCAGAAGATGCAGAATACCTTGCATGTACCTGAACATCTATAGATATAGAGACTGCATGACTTGGAGGCAGATAAACAATTTATTTTCATGAGTTGGAAATGGCCAGATAACTCATGAGTGGCAAAGCATGGCAGAGCCAGGGTTGATGACACATGAGTGCACCAAAGCAGGGGAAGAAAATCATTTGCTGCAACTTCTCAAAGTTGCTGCTGTGGTGGGTAGGGAGTTACAGATGTACCATCTTGGGATCCATCTCTCTGTGTTTTATTATGTTCATTGGACAGCTTGTGGCATGCTGGGTTAGTAATGAGTGATCACTGTTTTTTTGTTCAGTGTTTCTTGGTGGGTCATACCATCAGGGTTTGTTGGTGTACTGCTTTGGTACTCCTGCAAAGGGCAAGCTTCAGGGCTACAACTGAGCTCAAGAAATCATTTGCTTATTTAAAATATGCAATTGACTGATGAATATCTTAAAAGATGCAATTGCTGTAATTGCAGACTAGATAATTTGAAGCTGCCATTCATTTTCAACACTTGTCAGTGTTCTCCAGTTCAGATAGTGCAATTAGGCAGAAAGAGCTATACAAGATCAGTTTTAGCAGCTTCTATTCAGCCTTCAGGTATGAGGAACCTTGGATGAAATGAAGGTTTTAGAGTATGAAAAACCCACACAGCTCCAGAAACTCATGTCTTAGAAAAGGGCCTGTAACTCCTGCTCATGAACTCAGCCTGCCCTCTGTGCAATACTGCAATCTGCTGTCAGTAGGAGAGACAACATAGGATGCTTCCCTTGTCTTGTAAATGAATATTTGAGTTGAGAGGGAAATCAGGGGTCCACCTGAAAGCTGTTACCTAGAACAAAGTTCATCCATGTATTTTTACCTACAAGTAGTTCATTAGCAGATGATTTCTTAAAAATAACTAAAATAAATAAACACACCACTTGACTGAAACCAGAATGGTTCCTCATACCTGATTCCCAGCTGTTTGTATTCATCTGAGTCTCATGTCTTCAAACTGAAAACCACGAACTAGGGAATTGATATCATGTACTGAGCAAAACATAGTATAAACACAATTAATTCCTTTATATGGAAAAGAGGTTGGAATCCAGCACATCTCCTCTCTTGGGCAAATTATCAAGAGGAGAGGGCTTCCCTTAGCTGAGACTGGGAGCACCAGCTTTCTGCATACTTAACCTATGATTGTCTACAACATGCATGAAGCTAAATGAGATGTCATTGTATTCATGAGAGTTCCATTATCTTTAATCAGTTTTTTATGCAATTCCTTCTGTATTTAATTCCTTTGTTTTAAAATATATAAAATGTTTCCTTTCCATGCCCAGGCAGCCAGAAGATGAAGAATTCAATATTTTGTTCACAAAAAT
Organism: Cygnus olor; assembly: GCF_009769625.2. NCBI lineage: Eukaryota > Metazoa > Chordata > Aves > Anseriformes > Anatidae > Cygnus > Cygnus olor. Next base: position 70,382,473 of record NC_049172.1, on the reverse strand, counting down.
ACTCTGTTCACAGGAGCTTTCACAATGTGAATAGTGAAAATAAGAATACTCAAACTTGTTTTCAGAGGAAGAATTTTGAACCATTTAAACATCCTTCCCACAGCTGTGTCTTAAAATGCTTTGCAGAGTAAAACAAACCTTTTATGAAACTGTAATATAATCTACAGCAGTAGAAATACCCAAGGTGATAGAAACCAGAAAAAGACACCACTTCAAATACACTGTTCAAAAAAAGGAAAAAAAAAAAGGTATTGATGACATGTAGTGTTTATCACTTTCATTTGAGACCAGCTTTTTAGATCTTGCTTATGTAATGTAATGTGCTAATATTTATAGGAAATTAAGAAGAGTAAACAAACCTCTGCAATCCCTGTGAATTGAACATTGATGTGCCTTAGTAAAAGGATGTCTTCACCTTCCTGAGGTCGAATGTAGTTAGCAAAGCACAGACTTTGACAAGAAGAACAGCCTTTCAAAGCCTGTTACTAGCAGGGAGGAACAGTTCATTGAATGCATCTAACTGCTTCTTTGGAATATGGACTCCAAGCTGGGAACTTCTATTCAAAGAAGAGATGGACCAACCAAGAGAATAGAAACAGGCTCATAAAATGATCAGATTTTTTTTTTAATATTTAGAAAAATTATCATTATTCCTTTGAATTAAGTAACCCACGTATAGTCTTTGAATTTTACATAAATGAGTGTGTAAATGCCTCCTGTTGTGGGAGACAGGAGAACTATTTACTCTTGTGTCCATGAGTTCAGACTATGGTCTGAAGTAGCACATTAGGGAAACTCAAGAGTGAGGATGGTGAAGAGAGAGAACACACCAACTAGGGAGGTTTTGGGGTCTCAGATGTTTGCAATATTTCAGAAGAGGTCAGACAACCGTCTGTCGGGAACAACACAGCTGTAGCTGACCCTGCTTTCAGAGAGCAGGATGGGTTTGAAGATGCTGTATGATGTTCTCAAGCCCAAATTCTCTGCACTTCTTTGTGGGCATTTCAAGGCCGGGCACTGACAAACTCCTGGGTTTGGAAAAAAATAACCCCCTATCTCACAGACATGGCATGACCTGGGAAGGGTGCTCCTGTAGGCAGCTGCCTTGGCTTCTCACCCAGAGAACAAAACGTGCCTCAGATCTGCCTCCTTTCTCTTCTCCTGCTTTGGTGGCCCAGTCCCAGCTTGTGTCGGGGCTTTAGATCTCCCCCAACCCTGTTTGCAGATTGCCTACTTGTAGGCAGGATCTCCCTCTTTTATAGGAACTATTACTTTTTCAACAGCTTGTAGAATCTAAGCCAAGCTTTACTGAGGGGGTGAACACCAAGACATTTTTTTCGCAGCTCTTAGCTTGACAGATCTCCATGGTTATGGCTCCTCTGCTTGCAAGTCACCTCACCTGCAAATAGCAAGTTGCTGCCCAGCAGACAAAGGTGTTACTGCTGTTCAGAGGAAGGATTTTCCAAAGTGTGACAGGCATTAAACAATGTCTTTGATTTTTAACATTTTTTCTTTGAAAGAGCTGAACCATTTTGGCTGTGACTTTCAAGGGTATGCTTACCAGAGGCACGAACTTAAGAAGAAGAAATTCCAGCTCATAAAATTAAAGCTTGCCAGTACTGTAAGCAATTAGAAGCAGCTTCTATAAATTGAATATCAGCTAACCATAATAACTGGCAAATCCTGGGACCACCTAGCTGGCACATGTAATGTATGGTGGCATGTCTAACATGTTCCTCAGGTCTTCCCTTTGCCTGACCATGTCCTGCTGGTGGTCAAAGCACTGACAGCTGTGTTGGTGAAAGTCCAGGCAAAGGGACTTTCCTTTCACTGTGCCTCTGTGCTGAAATCTTTCCTATTTGTTGTTCCTTAGCAGTCTATCTTGCCTCTAGCTCATACCAGAGTTGCCAACAGGTCCAACTGGATCCCAGAGCAGAGATACCAAGGAGAGTAGTGTGACGCTCGGTTTCCCTGTTGCAACACTTCTATATTGCTTTGGTACCTTTGGAAATGCCTTGTAAAATTACCAGAGCATAAGATTGACTCTCCCTACCCATTCCTGAGCATCTGTCTAACCAAATATAATTGCCTCTGTCTAAAATCCCTTTCATTTTAACCGCTGCTTCCTTGCATGGTGTTTGGGCCTTTTTGCTCCGGGTAGCAGAACTGAAAGGCAGCTAATGGGGATGGATTCCCTCCCGCTGTGTGCTGGTGATAATGCCAGTTGGTTTAGGTCCAGGATTTGCTCCAAGTGCTTTCGTGCCTACCACAAGTACGGAGCAGCCCCTGGGTGGTGGTAGGCAGAAGGGAGATGTTCTTCTGGGGGCTCAGCTCACCCCACCTGGTGCTCAGGCAGGGGCTGACCATGTGGATTTGTCTGGAGGAGGCACTAAGCAGCGGCGTTATGTTTTCTGAGACAAAATGCTTGTGAGGACCAGGATAGGTTCCCCTCTTGCCATCTGCCATGTGGCTTAATTGCTTCACCATGTGTTGATTAGCAGGTCAAGAGATTCCTGAGAGTTGTGGTGTAAATCCTTGGCTTCCTGATTGTTGTATGCCACATGCTTGTCACCAGGACTGTACCTCCCTGGAAGTGGTGCCCGTGATCCCTGCCATCGGCCAGGTGCATAGCCCAGCCACGTCTCTGCAGCCTGCGTCCTTAACTGCAATTGCATACACCAGAAACAGCGAAACCCTTCAGTTATTTTCCTCTTGAACCTTAAATATACAGCACCTTACACAGAGAGGTCCCAAGTCATCACAAGTCTCAAGTGGGTGATGTTTATTTTCCCTCTGTTGCCTATTCTCGTTCCTAAAGAAGGAAGATCAATGGACTATTTCAGCTCACATGACCTCTGGGAATAGAGGATGCTGCCAGAGAAGCTTTGTATTTTAAGAAACAGGAGGAAATAAAAGGAAAAGGAATTTAAAATAAAAAAGTAAAGGATTAAATACAACCTCTTCCCCAATCCCACTCCAAAAACAATATTATCCTAATAAAATAATGATGTGTTGCTTGTATTTTTTTCCTCCACAAGGACTGCGAGTTCATTTGTTTGTTTTACATTGCCTGCTCAGAACACTGTAGCTCTATGAGGTTAAAGAGATCCTCCGAGAAAGATCCTATTGATTTTAATTACCGAGAAACAGCCCACAGGGACAAAAGGACTTTGTCTGTTTATTTAGCCATCGCTGTGCTGCAGTGTTGTGTAAGGAGAGATCAAATCAGTTGCCCTCATTATTACAATAATAATAAGGCAGAAAAGGTGCTTCAGGGCCTGAGGATTTTTTTTTTAAGAGGCAATAACCTCCACCACTCCACCCACTAATAAAAGGCAGACTTGAGGAACAAGGAGCAATTACTATTAGTCAATATTAATTCAATTACGTTTCTGTTATTTATATCATGAAAAGGATTGGTTAATATTTGGTTAATATTTTAGAAATATCCTAACCAAAACAGGGGCCACATCTGTTCTTCCGCAGATTGATTTTTTATCACTGCTAAATGCACATTGAGTGCTTTCTACCTCCTTTGGACTGAAGCTAAAGTTAATTAGTTATTCAGAATAAAACAGCAGCTAAACCATGTACCTGGTGGTACAATGAGGGTTTATGATAGTGACTGGGTTGAGAATACACCTGCTTGGATGTTGAACTGAAAACCCTCCAGGGACGAACAAGTGCCTGCGATATCTTCCCACCTGTTCTGGACTAACCCCAAGCCAGATTTACGGTGGCCCCAGCAACAGCAGAAATCAGTTTGTTCTGCTTATGCTGCCTTCTACTTTTTTTTTTTAATTTTATTTTATTTCTGAGCCTATGTGTCCATGTTGGTCCCACCTCCGTGACTTGTCATAAGTTGCCTCGTGATAATTTAATATTTCCCCTCTAGGATATTCTCTCACTTAAATACTTTTTAATGAATGCTTAATAACTGTGGCCAGAAGCGCCTGAACAGCCAAATTCCAGTGCTTTATGTGAACTGTGTCTCAGGTCTCACCTGTGCCTTAAAGAAAAAATAAGCCCATATTGTTTTTGGCATTGATCTCTGTAAAACTCTACTTGAGGGACCCAGGAGCAATCCAGCAGCTGGGTGTATGAAGAGGATGGTTGCAATACAAGTCAGTGTTTTAACATGGAGGTGAGTAAAGCTGGAAACAGTTGTTAAAGGCAGAATTGGTCTTTCAAACACCTTGGCTGGGCAATGTGTAAATGCATGTTGTTAGCAGTATGGATAAAATAATGGAGCTGCAAGTCATCGAAGTGAAGTTGTAATTTGGCAGTGATCTGTGGGCACCATATGCTTGTGGAAAACTCTGCAGAAAGGCTTCAAAAGGAGCCCAGGGATGAGCAGTTTAGCTGTCAGCACCATCTGCAATCTTCTGCACCAAGGGCATGGCAGAAGTTGACTCAGTGTCTGTGCACCTGCACAGGAGCTCCCATCACACTTAAAGGTTTGCTTTTTCCTTTAAATCATGGCACAGAAAGGCTTTCTTAGTTCTTGTTCTGCTTCAGCTGAAGCTTTTTGAACTTCAGAAGGTGCCATGTGTTTTCAGTTATTTGAGTCATCCTCTGGGCCACCAAATTTGCATCTCAGTGACTGTGTGACTAATAGAGATCCAAAGTATTTCAAGCAAAGAGGTTTCCGCCAACATGGTAACCAGAGGACAGCACCAGGCATGTGGCACAGGTCAGTCCCTTGTTTAAATAATATGGTGTTCTACCGAAGGTGCTTCCTTAAATGTCCAGAAACGATATGGGTTTGGCCAGAAGCATACAGAGGGCAAGCTTCTGAGCTGAGGGCTGCGGCATTGTCTCAGGATGTGGGAAAACTCCCTGGGTACAGGATATTTCCAGGGGTTTGGCGTTACTAGGTGGGTTAAAACAGCTGACTCGTATCGTAGTGATATTTTACCTCTCTGTCAACATATCAGATTACTGCCTGGCTAGTTATCTGAAATGGAGTGCATCAACTCACCTAGATTGTCTTCCCCATGCTCTCTTTTAAACTGAATTTGCAGACAGTTCACGACTGGAAAAAGCCGCAGATGCTAGTGGGGGTGGGAAATAACATGAAAGAGTTTAGAAAAATGTTGAGCAGCTAATAACAGAAACCCTTAGACAGGTTTAAAAATTACATTTTATGTTTTTAATTGCATCCCAGGTTTGAAGATGCCGCATTCCGTATTTCCAAGTTTCCCAGCAAGAATGTGGACTAGGAATACACTTTTTTCAGATTTTCCATGATCTGGTCATGATTTATTCTGTTTTTCTTCTATCTACTCTATCCTATTTTGTGATATTTTCTATTTCTGTGATCTATTAGGGAAAATCCACACCTCAGAAGTTGTCAGTACAGAAAGTATAAGTGTCTAAGAAGAAAAGTAGACTAATTAAGCTTATTTTCAATGTGATAACATGGAGGAAGGATGGATGATGGGATGGATGATGATACTATTTTGGGCTGCACATACTATGAAGAAGTGTCCCCTAATAAGAAGTCAGAATTATCTGATGAAGAAGTAGCAGCAATTGGTAGTTTGGGAGAAATTTATTTCTAAGGAAAGATTAAGTCTTAAATTTGCACAGCAGAGATAAGCGAGCACAAAAAACAAGATGTGTTGACAGTCCGTAAAAGCTAAATACAAATATCACAGATGATCAGGGCTTATTCTGTGGAAACTGTGAATGTGAACTAGGGTGTTTGTTGTTTGTATGGATATATCTGAGTATGCTCTTTTAGATAATCCCTTTTAGGCAGGTGGTAAATGCTAACCTAGAACATAAGGTGGCCTAACTGGCCAGGCATTTACTCATTTCTTCTGATTTTCAAACTTGCACTGGGATCACATATGTTCTGAAGTTCCAGATTCAGTTTCCCTTTCCAGATACCTTGAGCTAAGAGCTATGCTGAGATTAACACAGAATGAACTCAAAATTGGACCTCGTCCGATTTCCTTTGAGACTTCAGGTAAAATTCTTCCTTGCCTGTGTAGCTCAACTCCCCACTGGCAAGCCACACTTCTGCTGTGTTTAGATTTTAAGATTATTTTAGTGTTTTGTTTGTTTGCTTTGTTTTGTTTTGTTTTGGTAAGATCCATGAAATGATTTCATTTTTGTCCTGAACTCAGGACTCATTGTGGCAGTCAGCCTTGGTAATGTTTCTCCAGTGCTTCTCCATCAGTCTCAAAGACCCATTTGCCTTTTGTCCCCTTCTCAGACCTTCTCTTATCTCCTGTTTCCCTACCTTCTCATCTCTATGGCTGTATCTCTGTCTATGCCACCTGCATACAAATATACTAGTCTCTCTCATTTTGTATATTCTGGATTCACCCCATAGTCTTGTTCACCTCTGCTTTTGTCCTCAACTCATGTAAAGGGGACACCTATAGCTGCTGCTTCAGGTTCTGCTCTTCCCCAAACCCTTCTCCTTTTGCAGTACTTATCTTTACAGTAAGGGAGAGAAACCTGTGGAACTCATTGATGCTTTGAGATCAGAGAGCTGTTGGATGTCCAGAGAGGTCTCACATTGCCTCCTTGCATCCTCCCTCCCACTGCTCCTCATACATTAGCCAGCTTGTCTGCTGCATGGGGCTGTACCTTAAAAGCTTATCCAAACCCTAAGGATCAAAAGCCCTTTGGGGCATAGGCTTTCTTCTGCTTGTGGTGGTGTCTGAGAAATTTATGAGAAATTTATGGGAAAATGAGTGAAGCTGTCTCATATTTTTTTTCCAGTATTTGCAACACTGTTCAGTGACCTAATTCTTACCTGGGCATATTAATATTTATATACCCTAACTCAATGTGATGTGAATGGTATTGACTGGGTCTTGCAAGGGAATTTTGCTTGCCTCTATGGAGGTGGGGCCCACTCCCCAGTGAATTTATAGAAGATAAGGTCATTATACTTGCATGGCTGTATGACAGCACTGCAGAATAGGAAATCTTGCTGTTTAAGACACTGTTGAATCAGGAGGGGAGAATAAAAGGATTCCCTTGCTCACCCTCTTGGTCATGGCTTTTGGTTATGGTTATAGCTTAACATAACTACCCATCAAACTACCCTGTATTTTTATGATCACATGTAGGGTGGCTGTTGGTTGCATAGGCAGAAAAGATTTAAAGCTGTCCTCTTTTTCTTTTTTTCTTTTTGAAAGCTACATTAATTGTTCAGATGTCTGAGCATCTGCCCGATACGCATTGTTTCCCCTGCAGACTAAGGAAGACAATGGCTAAATACAAATTTATTGAACAGGCAAGCTATAAACTCTGAAGTTAGCACAATATTTTAATGGAAATCATACTTCGTCAATGGCACATGAATCAAATTTTCTTGCTGGAGATAACAGTTCATCAGTAGCAGAATTAATTAAAAGTATCCCACCAAACTTTCTCACTGCTCGTCTAATTCTACACATAGCTTTTTAGCTTTATAAGCTAGTGGTTAATTGCAGGGAGATGTGTGTTTTATTCATTTGAATGCATGAAGCAAAATGTTGCACTGTGTAAAGGAACCTCCTTTTCTCTTAACTCATCCATTTGATCTTCAGCAGCAGCAGCAGTCTTTACATAATTCTTCAGCTTTCATTTTATGTATTTTTATAGTGTTAACTGGCAAGAGCTGATCCATTATCCGCTGTCCTAAGTTTACCTACTCTCAGTAACTCACAAGTTCAGGTCACCCTGCTGTGCCTCCTTTCCCCTTCGCTCAGATACCATGTCTAACTGAATGGAATTGACCTGTTTAAGGCCTCTTCACTCCAACTAAATTATTTGATCATAGCCACAGACATCTGTTTGGGGCAGTAATTGGTTGTTTATAAGAGCAGAAGAGAGCCACCAGCAGCAACAGCAGCAGCAAGACAATAAAGGCAAGGGACAAGCATGGAGGGCATGTAGACAGGTCCTGACAGACCACTGTCTGCTTGAGATAAGCAATGCAGATTAGTTATATGCACTCTATCTCACCACTGGGGCCTAATAATCCCCTTTAGCACTCATTCACAGTTATGTAGCAGACAGAAAACTAATACAGGGGAGAATCTGGTCCTCCTGCCTTGCCACAAATCTCAGCCACAGTTTCTGGAATCTCTGGGATTTTACCGTACAATTAGTTTTAAATGTCAATTTCATGGCAGCTCATGAGATGGAAAATAGAAGAATAGTAGGTAAAGATACCCATTGCAAACTAGATTATTTGAGAGTGAAAGATGGCTATTCAAGATGTGGCTGTCACTACCGCTTCCTGGCTTGACAGCGACAATGTGAACATTGAGGTAAAGGTAAAGGATGACAAAAATGTAACTTGAAGGGCTGAATTGCTGAAAAAAAAAAATGACACGGCATTTCTGTGCTGCCTGTGTACAGTGAGGAGACAATGTGGATTTTAATTGATTTGCAAAACCTTGTTGCAATTATCATGGAACACAAGATGGTCGCGCTTGAGGGTGACTCGCAAAAGCAGCAAGCATGTAAAGTAGCGTGCAGTGCACTGGATTTGTCCTGTTAGAGCTGCACATGTGTTTTCCCTTACTGTCAAACCAAAACACATGACTTCTTGTGGGTGCTGCTGGCCTGGGTTTAAAAGACCCTGGAGATGCTGGGATTTGATTAAGAAAACTCCTTGTTTGCATTCAGACATTGAATGAAGTAATTTTTAAGTACATGTACAAACAAAAATACAGTTGCAAAAGCAGCAAAATGCCAGAATAAAGCTTATTTCAGTTCAATTCTCCTATGCAGAAAATAGGAGAAAATAAATGATCACATACTCTTTTTTCCACAACCAGCCTGAATTCTAGCACTGCTGATTTGATTGCTCAACTTTGCAGCCTTAACAATTTTATTTTAAATGCACATCCAACATGAACATAATCATATACAGCTGCTAGGTGGCCTCTTTCAAAGCCCATTTGATGAAATGGGGAGAACCATGCTCTCTGTCACTGGCTGTTGATCAGACCCACATCACATCCAGACAGACCTGGAAAACCTGGTCATGTAAATGCTCCATCAACACAAGTTAGGGACAGTCACCACCCATCTTCTACTGACATGGGTCATCCCAAATGTTATAGATCAATGATTTTTCTATTGCACTGTGCTGTACTGTATTTTGCACATGGAGAACTGTAGACAGAAATTTCTGAAATTATTGCAATTTTGAAGTATACTGATGACATTTTTTGTAAATTGATCTGGATTCCTATGGTGTCAAAGACCTTGCTTAGCAGTTCTCATACTCTAAACTTACCAACATGGAGGCCCCACATTTTAAGATCTTCTCCGGAATGAGTGTTTTTTTCAAGTCCAACAGGATACTAGGAGATTCCCACTTGTTTTTATTTTCATATTTAAAGTCTTCAGTTTGCCAAGAGATCAATATTTGTTCCAGTTCTGACCCAGTGTAGGAAAGGAGAGAGAGAGAGCGAGAGAGAGCAAGTTAAGACTGACAGGTTCTGGGATGTTTGTTTGAGTCTCAGAAACACAAATTACTGGGATGTGGTGCAGGTGATGTAACCAAGAGATTGCCATGACTGTGGTGTTTGTTGAGCTAATGTTGGCTAATGTCATGGATACTAGCCCCTTTTCATTGTGGTATAAACACATGCTCATATGTGAATGGGTAAGAAAAACTCTGGAAGTGTCATGATTTTAGTGATACAAAGAAAGTGATTTTGGGTCCTGATTTTTTCAAGTCCTTTTTCTTGATATCTGGTGATTCTTTTTGCTAATAATCATGAAAACAGATTGTTGGCATCAAGAGAAAAGGAAACCTCGTCTCAAAACAGCTTCTTTAAATTTTTTTCCTACTGCTCACTGGGATGCTTTTCATAATTTTTATTTTTTTCCAGTTTATGGTTTGCACTGAAAAAAATAATATTAACATCCAGAAGCCAACAAAAACATCCATGCTGCATTATTCTACTAATGACAAAGTGCTGTACCTTATTGCTAACGACATCTTTACTTTGATATCCATTTATTCTCTTTATTAGCTGAGATAAACTTTCATGAGCCCAAACTCCTTTTGTGTCTTCAGCATGTTTGTCTTCTTTCCACCCTTCCTCCCTCTATATCCAGTGTGGAAATAGCAACATATTGAACATTTACTCTAACTCTCTAACTAATAATAAAGGAAAACACCTACTTATAGGGCATATAGGATAGGTCGTGATAGTAAATAGTTTTGGTGCACATAATAGCTTGCTTTCCCCAAAGACTCCCCATTGCTCTTTCCTTTCATTATTTTGGTTCTTATTGCTTCTGTTCTGTTTTGGCTGTGTCCAGTCTTTTTTTTTTTTTTTTTTTTTTTTTTTTAACATGGTATGCATGCTGTCCAAACATTACCAAGCTTGGGGTTAACCTTCTTCCTCTGACGAGAGTGAGAGGAAAAAGATCTTAGCTGCTGGCCTCACTAATGCACATAGTTCTTGATATGTATTATTGGAATTGTATGCTGTTAATTTTTATTTATTTATTTATTTTAGAGGGGGTCACCCGAGTAATGGAAATTGCCAAGCTAAAACCTTGGTATCATCTTCTCTGCTTAAGCAGTACCATTTTAAATGTCCTGATTAATGTGCTTGATGAATCTTTTCCACAAAGGAATTTTTGCAAACATCTTTCTCTGTTCAGCATTGTGTATGGGGGTGGGGGAATTCTCTGATCCTGACATCCAACTAATGTTCTGCACAGCTCCCTCTCCCTATGCATCTCCAATAAGTCCTACATTTCTGGCATTAATCTCACATGCGGTATGGAACCTGATTCGGGAGGGCCATAAAATTTTCACACAGCACATGTGACTTGAATGCAGGGGCACTTTTATTGAATTTTCTTAGTTAATTATAGGAGCTTCAAAATTCACCAGGAAGGGACAGCACCCTCAGCCACTGTAAATCCACATAGTTCTGTTGAAATCAGCAGGGCTTTGCTACTTTACACTAGGTGAATGTCTGCTCCATGGTTTTCATCCTTTTTTTTTTTTTTTTTTTTTTTTTAATTCTGCATTGCCAGCTGGAGACTTACTGTTCAAGCTGGCTGTAAAGCACAGCAATGCTTTTGACTCCATCTACATGTCCTGTATTTGTTATCTAATTGCCGATAGACTGAACTGCAAAGGGACTGTATTTTTCAGCCAAACGACCTGTAAGTAGCAGGAAATCATATGCTCTTACCTCTTCGGTCAAGACAAGAGTGGCTACATTTTACATAATGAGAGAAATCAACTGTTCTTTATCAGTGCTTTTTGTGCAATTGCAAATCTTTAAAGCCTAGCTGCTGCTTGGATTTAACAACTGCATCCCAACCCTCCATACATCAGGCACATGCGGGTTGCTTGTATATAACTGCAATGAGTACCATTATTTGTAACTAGGCTGAGCTAAAACTCAGCCTCAGAAGTTCCTGCAGGGATCCCTGGCTGCTCAGAGGGAGCACTGTGCTTCCATTCAAGAATGGATTTCAAGTCTGTATTTGACTTAGGGGTATATATTTGTTGTCGTGTGAATTAATATGAAGATAATTTACAGTGTCTCTGATTGCTCTAGATGTCTGGGTTGTTGCAGACTCTATCCCTGCAGCTATATTTATGGTAGAACCTAAGTTCTTACTCATGTGCTTTGCTATGGGGTCCTCAGCAGCACCTCTCAGGCTACAGCCCCAATTTCTTACCCGTAGTTGGCATTTCTTACACAGACATGTGAACAGGTCTGATTCCATGTTATTTCATCCTGTCCTCCTCACTATGTTCAGTCCCACCCAATTAAGGTGTTGCAGCAGTGACTTACATGATGGGTATGTTTTTTCTCCTGGGAATCCATCTGGAGAGGCAAATTGCATCTTCTCAGTCCCACAGCCCATGTCATACCCCAGCCAGAGCTCTGTCTTGCAGGTGAGAAATCTCAGAGGTGTAACAGGGAATGTACCGAGACCTCTAATGAAATAACAAATTATAATTACAGGTGTTAATTACAATGTTACAGTTGTTAAATACAATTACTCTTAGTAGCACAGTCCATTCAGACAAATACTGTACCAGCCAGGTTTCCATTTCTGCAGGGTTCCTGCCAGTCTGATTTGCTCGGGTGTCCTGCTGTCTTGCTGCACCTGGTTGGTGTCCTTTTGCTTATCCTTTGCTTCTTCAGAGGGATGGTTCAGCTTAATGTTCTATATAGGTTGCCTAATTATTCAGGTGTGGGCTCCTAATACCACAGATTGGTCAGATCAGTGAGTGGGCTTCAAATAAAAAATATAATAATTGATATCACATTGACCTGTCTAATCAACAGAGGCTGATAGTATCTGCTTTACTCTGTGCTTTTGTATTGTGAATCAAATCTCCAAATTGAACCAAACGATTTCTAGGAGTTGTGTTATCACCACTTGGCTTTAGCAGCCCTCGTGAGCTCTCACAAGATCCCTAGAGATAGAAAGCAATATGTGTTCTTTTCAGTTACATTTAGTTTGGTTTTCAAGTGAAAAAAAGCCCCAACAAATACAGAAAAGTCTAAGCTGTCTTCAGATGTAATATGTCTGGCTATGCTGTAACTAAGAGACAACTACGGACCTTTTCCCCATTTTCCTTTTTCCACTTATTCTTTTTTCATCTTTTCCCCTTTTACTGTAGTAAATTCCAGTAATGTTTTCTATAACATGACCAAACACATCATAAAGAATTTATTTGCTCTGTTTGTTTGCTTCAAACCTCAGCTTGAAATTTGTGTGTGCTATGCAGTCTATTATTTTGCTCTTGTTTTTCAAATAATCAGGTAGTGTTTATTTTCAAGTAGGCCCAAAGAAGTATGTTTGGCTCCTGAAGCAGAAGGTGGTGAATTTTCTACAGGTCCATAGCTCCCGTAAGGATTTTACTCTGCTGCCTTTCCTCGGCTTTGGAGAGGGCTCTATGTTTTGCATTATCTGCCTTGACACAACATGTTTCCATGACTCAGAAAAGCAAAGTTCTTGGCCATTATCTTCATCTCAAAATTTTAGGTGACCTGCAAGTAATCCAGGATTTAAACCATGGACTATCTATAAAATGAAGGCTGACCTTTCTAACTCAACTTCTGTTGAAATGCAGTGAACAGGCAGTAGTTTCTGGGTCAGCTGGATTGCCATTTAGATGTGAGCCTCGTTGACCTCAGTGCACAGCAGGCTTTCACCAGGTACCCTGAAGCAGGACCTGCAAGTTGCTCAGGGGTTGCTTTCTGGACTGCCCGTAGTATGCTGGGAGCTGGTGGCTTTTGTGCCAAGTTATTCTGGATTTATTTTGGTCAGGTGGGAACTAATGGATGGAATGAACAAGGGACATGGGTCATCATCTTCCAATACATGGCAGCGTGTGCTGCCAACCTGAGATGATGGGAAGTATAATTTCTCGATGCTGCTGTGGTTTTGTGGAGAACTGATCATAATTCTCTCATGGTTACCTTGTGGTTCTTATATTAATTTGTTACACCTGTGTTTTTTCTCTGATTTCTTAAGCTGTTGTGAACCCTAGGGGCCAAGGCATGTTTCATAACATTTTTTCTATACCTACCCTACTTGTTGCTGTAACGCATCCATTTGATGATGTCCAACATATGATTCATGGCATGAATGCTTTACCTCAACCTGGTTACTTTACTGTTAAATGCTTTTATACTCAAACTCACTCTAGTTTGATTTGTCTGCTCACATACGTTATTATAAATGTAGATGGAAAATATAAAGAATGGTGAAGAATGATTTTGAACACAAGATTTGACGGTTCAGCAGTCAAACTGGCAGAGGATGAGTTTGCCTGAAAGCAAAGTTTTTCCAAGGTGAAAGCTTTGATGATATGGTCTTTATTCTTGATGATTCAGCTAATTTTTAACTTCTCCTAAACAGATTATTTCAGAGTTTACATTTATATCTTATGTATTCACAGTGATTTCCACTGGGACTTATCAAAATGTTCACAGATTTTTACTTTTCATAACTCTGTTATGTTTTTGGCAAGTAATACTACCAGTTTGATGGGGGGAGGGCTGATGCTGAGGCAGTGAAATGATTTGACTATGACAAGTCAGCAATTATCTGACATGAGGGACTCGGTCTCTGGCTGTCTGCCTCACAGCTCAGTTCCATGAATGTAGACATCAGCTCTCAGTCATCAGCAAAGCCCAAAGGTAGAGCCTGGATTCCCATTTCCCTGTGACAAGTCCTTGGCAGTACACTCCCATTCTGGCCAGACCAGCATCCCTACAGCATTTCCAGTTCCTGGAGAAGCCAATTATATGGGAAGTTGTGAAGAAGCAAAATACTGTTTTGCGATGTTTGCCCCAGGCACTGATTTCTTGCTTAAAAAATAGATCCATTTTCACCTAGTAAAGTGACATGGCTATTCCATTCCACTGCCCCCAATTTAGATGAGTATGTATTTTCATGGATATAATACCAGATAAGGGTTCTTGCTTTTCTGTCTACTGTAGTAAGTGGTAATCGTATCATAACAGAATTAAATTAATGGCTTTAATTTTTCCCCAAATTTTGAAGGGAATCAAAATAGTAGGCTGACAGTATTTTACTGTGAATTTCATTGGTAGATGAATAATTCAGGGAAGGGGATTATTTCTTTTTAATTTCTAATATTTTACCTCATTAGACTGTAGTAAGACAAAGAGGGAAACCATGTAATATAGCACGTAAAAATCCTAGTTACTGCAGGATAGCTTTCAGGGTCTGGGAAATGACATGTTCATAATTCTGTTTGTAATTCATGTTGTTACAGAGCTGTTTGAGCTATGGGATGTAAACAGTTTTTCAAACTTAATATGAAATGTAATAGGAACCTGAGACCTTGGGACCATCTGAAAATACCAGGAACAACCCAGGAAATGACTTACAAATAAAAAGTCCAGGAGAGTTCCCACATTCTTCTTATGGCCAGCAGAGAAATAGTACCTGCAAACCACTGGGGCCACATTGTTGTTATTTCAAAGATCTCTGATTTTTCTATGGGCTGGAAGTTTTGCTGTAAACCTCAGAATACTCATATAAAAACCTTTGCAACAGAGTCAACAGAAAAGGTGTGTGGTCTACCTATTAGCAGTGATTCAACCTGGAGACTTGGGCAGGGATGTGGGGCATCTGAAATACCGTTAAGAAGGCCTGAGACAAAGTCCTTGCCTCTCCGTGTGAGGTGGTGTGCATCCTCCAAAGGATGGTCACTATCCCTGTGACTTAGTCAAAAGATAAAAGGCCAAGAAAGCAGGTACAGAGAGGTGGCAGGACTTGCTCAGGGGTCAGGGAGAGGATTTGGGGTTCTGACTTCCAGGTTCACGTCCATTGATCAGGCTGTTAGCACCAGTTTCCTGTTTAAGTTCCACTTTCTTCAATCAATATTTCTTCTGAGGCTTTAGTTCACAGCAAGAACAGACAAGCTGATTTTAAACCAGTGTCACCTAGGTGCCCAAATAACTCTGTAGGCAGAGATCTCGATGCAGGCTGGCATGCACCAGGCCATGTGGGTGCAGAAATCAAAGTACCAGTCCCCTGGGTGGCTGACCAGCTGCTGCAGGTTTATCACTTGCTCTCGTGCTCCTAGTTCTTGACATAGGCCCTGCCAAGGAGGACAGAGTTTCCCTCTGCCCTGCCATGTCTTTGGGATGCAAATAACCCACAACTCTGAGAAGCTCTGAGTATATGTAAAGCAGCAACACAGTAAAACAAAAAGGGCCAAATTTTAGTCTTAAATCCACTTTGTGCATCACTCTTGAGGCCAGCAGAACTCAGGCAAATGCAAGGTGAATCATGTGGCAAATGCTTTTGTGGCTATGTGTCAAATGGAAAGTTTATTCCATAACAGGCTTGGATCAAGAACTACATGTGAGTGTTATCTCTAAGGCTTAACTCACCCGCTCAGTGCAGGCAGATTGCTTTAAACTCAAGAGAAAGTGAGTAGCTGGGGAGCTCGAGAAGAATATTCATTTGTTTTACAACCAAAGGTGCCTTTATCCTCCCATACACAAATGTGAAAGTATATTTGTCTCCTACCGATGAAATATAATATTGGTGTCACCTCCAAGAAATATAGGGTGAAGTATTGCTTTTCCTTCTGTTTTGCACTTTATGTAAACATGCAAACACCAGTGACACCCCGCCATGATGGCAGCCAATAGACTGAACACTTACCCTCGCTGCTGTTGTGTAAGCATGGGCAATTTATCTAAGTCTCACCTCTCTTAAAACACTTTTATCAAAATTGGCGGTCAAACAGCACTGAACCATGGTGGCCTCAATCTTAAATGCTGTGGTGCAGATTTTAATTTGGGAAAGATTAATGCACTCTCAAGTGTTAATGCCACAGCTTTCTGTTATCTACATTGATGGGTGTCAGCTAATTTCTGCAGAAGGATTGTAAAGCAAACTGTGCATGTTGATGTTTCAGAAACTCAAGCTCCAGAATGGCTAGATAATAGAGAGGGGAATGGAACTATTTTCTCAAATTTCTTTTAAATTAGAAAATGTTTCCCCTGTCTTTCTAAAGCTGAGCTACCGAGTCAATTCCACTCAAGCTGATTCTTGAAGATATAGGGAATATTTCATTTAAAGGAGCAGTAAAAGTGTCAAAAGATACTTTATCAAGGTCGCTTTAGATTGAAGATAACAACCCATCTTATAACAAATACAGACCCCCATAGGAAGCTTTGTAATTTCCAGTACTGTAAAAGCTTTCAGTCTCTGTCTCCATCATCTCTCCTGGATTTTTTACTTAGTCTGGCCACTTACAATGTCTTAATCAACACAAGCCTTTTTTCCATTTAATAAAATGACAATAGCTAGTACGATTTGTCTGGTTTATTTTTCAGCTTCACACAGTTTAGCAAATACAGATGGAGTTTGGTCTTTTGTTGTTGTTGTTTCTAACTGTGAAGAAGATGTCTAGAGATGATGCACAATAACTAGGAAATTCTATTTGTACAGACTAATTTACACAGGAAGAGGGGGAGGGGAGGAGGGCGAATGCAATTAAGCTCATAAAACTTGCTCCAGCAATGATCCAGGTCAAGGGGCTAATAGGGAATTGCATGAATAACAGTCACTCACCCAGCCACATTTAACAGTCTTGATAATATCATCCAAAATAGCCAATTATTCTGAGTGTTATGAAAAGATCCTGTTGTTATTAAACAATGGTTTATATGGGAAAATAGTAATAAAGGGTATATGGTAAAAAAAAAAAAAAATCAAAGGGATTTGTTGCAGTTCAGTTCACAGTAACTGTTTTTATGCCAGAGGGATGAAGGAGCAATGCTTTAAACAAAAGTGAGTTGCAAATGATTTTACACTGATTTTATAAGTTCAGTCATAACCATAGCCCGCACCTTAACACAGGGCTAAGATGAAAACATATTTGACTAGGATGAGTTTAAAATCTTCCCTTTCTTAAGGACAGTTCCTTTTTTAGCTTTAAATAGTCAAATTCAATGTAAATGTTTTCTGTCTATTTTTTTTTTCCTTTGCTGTATGTTTTAGTGTGCTTCAGACAGCTCCTTCTCCAAGCCTGTGAGCTGGGCTGGCAGACCAAGTGGAGATTTTTATTCAACTGTTGTGTCATAAATAACAAAAAAGGGCCAAAATGTCAGGATTTTTTGCCTTTAAATTGGGATGTTCATTATTAGAGAAGTCATATATCTACCTCCTTTGATTCTCCCCATATAGGAAGGTTGTCTTCTAGTTTGTTGACAACTTTGTAGTTTTAGTTTTTCTTCTGGCTGGTGCAGGCTGGCTATGATATAACTGCTCCATCTTGGCTTCCGGAGAGTAATATTAAGATAATAGAGGATATATTTCTCCTTCCTTCTGTCTTGTATTCTCAGAGCCTCAGCCCTGAAGGTTACAACACATAAAACCAGACTTCGAAATGCTGAAACTGTTCAGACTCACCTTTTGCAGAGTAGCTGTCTTCCTACAATTAGATTGCAAGCTCTTTTACTAGGGAGCTTCTCTGTTGGCAAACATGCTATGTCTGTTACAGTATGGGCACAGTGTTAGAAGGTCACAGTCTAGCACTGTGGAGTGATAAATGGTAACAGTCAGTGATTAGCAGCTCTGGTGATCGGACCCTTTTGTCTTTAGTATTTGGAAGGTCTTGACTGTGCAATCTCAAGCTTGAAGGTTTGGCCCAGTTTTTGTTTTTAATTCATATTCGAGTCTTTAAGGAACACAGGTTAACTTCCTCGCTTGGGACTACAAGGGTAAATCTATAAAACACTGTAGAGTTTAAGTGTAGTTGCTTTGGGTTGCTGCTGCTGTGGTCTAGAAGGAAATATGGGTCACTTTGAAATATATCACTACTGATAATAAACTAATTATGGAATATTTTGATATCAGTTGTGGATTTGCCAGGCACTTGGTACAGTCTGGCCACTATGTCAAAACGAAGAATGCCCTTTTCTGGAGAACAGAAGGTTCAAGGTGGTATTGATTCTGGAAATTTGGGTCATGACTTTAAATGATCTTATGTGACAGTATGGGTTTTCATAGTTTTGTCTGCACATTGAAGCAATCTGTTCCGTTACTGTGTTCCCATTGCTTCAAATGCGCCTGGTATAGCTTGCCATAAAATTCTGATTGAATTTAAACCATGTGTGTGGTTAGGGAGACATCTGTTAATTGTTCATGAAATTAATTGAATGGTGACTATCTAGTAGAGATTTTATAGGATTAATTCCTAGGGGCTATAATTGCTAGTTTTGTAAGAGGTATCCGATAAATAGGCTATTTTTAAAGAGAAAGAAATACCCTTCCACATATCTCCTGTCAGCCTGCATTCTTGTTCTGAATATGCAATTTTAGAAATGGGATTGTAGCAACTTCTCATATCAAAGTAAAATGCTTGTTTTTCATACGGGAATTACAGAGTGTAACATAATTGGGCTCACTGAAATGAATTCAGCATCTCTCAGAGAACAAATCATTGAGCCTACCAACTAAATTTAACAGCCTAATAGAAATATGCAGGTGAAGGTACAATTAATTTTAATTACTAGACTATACATTGTTAGTTGCACAGCCATGAGTAAAATTAAAATGGCAATCACAATTAGAAAATTGCAACCTCATTGTGCAACAAATTAGTCACAAATTAAAAGTCCAGGAACTATTATACATTCACCTTATTGCTTTATGATCATTATTGCCCTGATATGGATTTTATTTCTTTAATGTCTTGTCCACCTCTTTACACCTTATCTTTGTTTAGGATCTCTGGCTCCTTCCCAGATTGTGAATCTATTCGAAGAAATAATATAGGCTAGTGGGATATGACTTCCCTGTTCACTCTTGGCAGAAACTTGTAAGTGGCCCAGTCCTGCTTGCGAATGGCTTGCAGAACAAGGTTTGTCGTGGGATTATTTCAGTGAGGTTTTCAGAGCAAAGAAAATAGTGTTCAGGGGGTAATAGCTGAGGTCTGTATGTGATGTAACCCTTTTAGAAAAGGTCAGGCCAGTTAAAGAGGGGAATCTAGAGGGAATCTACATTGGTGTAAGTTAGACTTTCTCCTACCCCTCCCCTCTGGCTGAGCACACTGATTGTCTGCACAGAGAATTTTAGCTACTGGAGTATTTGTGTTATAAACACCATTTTCAGCTGTTGTCCACACTGATTTATAGAACAGGATTTACAAAGTATCTTATCTTTTCAGGCTTGGCACCTGCATAAGGCAGAAGTGGAGTAAATACCATTCCTTCCCTGGTGGTGGTTGAAACTACCTTTGCCCTGAAGCACATGAGGAGCCTTCATGTGGTGGCTGAGCTGAAGGGGTGGCTGAAAACTGCCTAAATGCAGCACCCAAAAACACTGCAGGTGTTCTGCTAGGCCATGTCTGCTTGTTGTTCCACATCTTGAAACCTGTTTCTGTACATACTTGGAACCATCAGCACACCTGACTGGGTATTCCCCTGCCGGTAAGTTGGATGAGATCAACAGCAATCACTATCGTTGTAACACTATCTTGAGTACTTTGTAGTGGGAACGCCAATATGAGGTGATTGAAGGTTGTACAAGATGCCAATGTAGCTCTTGAGTAGGACTGAGGAGCAGTGGAGAAGGCTAAAAATATCTTTGGTCCCCAGGTCTCCAGTTGTGCCCTGGATGCAGCAAGGGAGCAAGAATAAGAAATTCTTTTAACATCAGAGCATCTGCTTCATGCTCTTCTGCATCTAGCCCAGTCTCTCCAGTCCTCCTGAGGGAGGCTGAGGCAGAGGGCTGCATACATTAGGGCTAGGAAGAGCAGTACACAGCAAGATAATTAATCAGAGTTTGTGAGAAGGGGAGTGAGGGAAGGGTTTTGAGACCAAACCAGTGAACCCCAGCGTGATCTCTGTTCTCCACATGGTCTCGGTTCTCTAGGGCTTTTTCTAAAATCACTAGCATGTAGGCAAGCTTGTGTGAGCCCCAGAAGGGGCTTTTGCAGTGCTTGGAGAGCTGAAACTCCATTTCAAATACGCAATTGAACAGCTATCAGAGGGTAATGATGTTTAGTCACTACCAATTGGGACTGGATTTTAATTGATGACCCAGAGGTGAAAGTCTTTATATTCCATTACCTGCTATTGCCAGTATTATTCTTCTGTAATCCTCTATGTTGTAATGCAAATACTTTGAGAAGTGGGAATTAAAGTGGGACTGAAGTAATGCAGATGTTTTGGGGTGAGAAAAGATATGTTTGCTCCCTGGTTGCCTATCTCTTTTAGGGCCCTACAGGGACTCCTTAGTATAATAACAAATTCTGTTTTTAGTTAAAATGGAACCAAAATTTGTTTATTGAAATGTGTTGGTTTTTTTTAATTCTCTCTCTCTCTCTCTCTTTTTTTTTTTTTTTTTTTTTTTTTTAATGGCAGTGTTGTTTGCAAATCTCCATGGAATTTTGCTTCTATCTTTACTTTTTGCCCCATTTCCAAAAGGAAGGATTCCCTGTTATTCCAAGCAAAACTCATTTTTGATTGCTAAATCAAACTCTGAAATCTCATTCATGCAGTTCTGGGAGAGGCCTGTAATTTACTGTAAGTTTATGCAATTGCTAGCACCTGAATGCCCAGAACCTTGTATAACTTACATCAGGATAAAAGCTGAACAAAAATTATTATGTGATCCAATGGCAACTCATGAGAATTTCCCTCAGAAGTCCTAGAACTTCCCCCTAATCAGCAGTTTTCTGTCTCAGACCTTCCTCAGAATTAGAGCTTCTTATTAGGCTACAGTGGTTGATTCTTCTCTTGAAAATTCAGGGACATAAAAATGAAATACCAGCTTTAGTATCTATTTGGACATAGTCTGTATGGTCTTTGTTTTGAAAGATTTCTATAGCAGTGAAGAAGTAAGATCAATACAACATTTACCAGTACCACTGGCTGATATCCACTGAATATAGCCTATTCTTTATTGGGAAACAATGTATGTTGTTCCTTCAGTATTTACATTAGTAGCACTAACACAAATACCTCTTCTAGGGCTTTTAATTTCAAAAGAAAGTTATCACCTCAGTTTTTCTACCTGTAAAATGGGATTCATGGTAAGTCAGAATGACATGCTTATGGTCATGTAGCAACCTTGTGAGAAAAACAGGAATATTCTCTAGTTTCTTGTTTACTGAGCTACTGGGTGCTTTTGAGATTCTCTGTCCAAATATTATGTATCACTTTTTGTGTGGTGCCAAACCACTTGGCATACAGTGGTTTTCTCAGCAGTAGTCTTCACACGTTGATATTTCAGAGGTGTTGTAGGAACTGTGGCGAACTTGTCTAGAAGAAAATGTTGATGCAAGGAATTACTTGTTTTATTTTCCTTTCAGTTCTTTGCTGGTAAGAAATTGGCCTTGCCCATGAGTCTGAAGGTTTTTGGTGTTGAAATGCATGGAAGAGCTGCAATACAAATATCTTGTGATTTGGGTCAATAACTTTGCATTAATATTTGCCGTTAGTAATAAGTGGGTAGAGCCTCATGGGAAAGCTGCAAAAATGGAAACGTCTCCTTGTAGACATGTGTTCATGAAACCAGGGTCTGCAGCTGACAGAGCAATTGGAGAGGTGTCTTTAAGCTTTACTGTTGGAGCCCTGAAACTCTGTGCGACTTTTGAAATCCATGGCATGGCAGGGAGGAGGGGGAACTTGGGTCCCAAACTTCCTGCGAATCTCAGAAATATTGCAAATTTCTTATTCAACCATTTCATTTAATCCAGAAAAGATGAAAGCATGTTTCTTTAGATACAGCTGAGAAGGATCCTTGTGCAAGCTGGAAGGTAGCCCTTTGCTTAACCCCAGGTAATGTAAACTGTTTAATTTCCCCTACAAAGAACTAATTACAGATCTGCATAATAAGTTATTTCCCTATGGTCTAAAGGGACTCAACAGAAAACATGGGTTTGAGCATGTAGCTTTGAAATTAACTAAGCAATGTAACAGCATTAAAAAATAACCCTAGGAAGCCTTCATCTCTGATTTTATTTTATATTGCTATAGACCTCACGCTTCAGTGATTTCCTTTCATCTAGTCATTGGGCTGAAGACATAACACAGAAAAGGAAACCTCTTGAGTATCTGATGTGTATGGTAAATGGTCATTTCAGGGACCATGCACTATGGGCCTCAAACTGAGAGTTTAATTTAATTGGTTGAAATTAAAAAAACATTCATGCCTCATGAAATTATAACCTTTACCCCTTGTGTGTCAGCTACATCTGACACTAGCCTTGTTGTTCAGAGATGGAATCCCTCCCCTATTTAAATGGAAGCTCCTATGGGACCTACATAAGCTTTGCAAACAGAAAGGCAAGTGACTCTGATCCCTAGATCATTGCTCCAACCATGGTTAACATCAGCAGCATTTCTTTTAGAAGGTCTGCTTTTATCTTTGCTGCTACTTTCATTTGAAAAATCATACTTGTGTGTTATCAGTGTGCTTATATTTCTTTTAAAATTCGTATGTTTAAAAAAATTAACTTTGTGTTCTCACTGGGGGAAACAAAATACAAGGGACTGAGCTCCACATTTGTGTGTTTCCTGTTGAGAAATTGGGAACTGAGGTTCAATTTCTAGGTTGGCTGCTAATCTGTCTCATATCACTTGAACTCTCTGTGTGATTATGTGTGTGCGTGTATGTTTTCTGCTGTGTTTTGCCTTTCTTGTTGCTTTAGAAAACAAAGTACAAGAACATTTTTTTGTTTTCTGTGTGTCTGCACATTGTTGAGGATGAGGACAGTGCATCCTTCTGTGAGACTGAGGCTATTATCCTAGTGCCAAATAGAAAGGATTTTAATACCATACACCATGAGTTACAGATGCGATGACTTCAGTGTTTGAGGATGGAAAAGGCAGACAAGTTCTCAGTTTCCATTGACTTCCAAATGAACTTGGGGGCCACCAGCCTCTAGATTCCTTTGGGGAATCTTACTGTTATAAATGTTCCTACTGTACTTATGTATGACACACTAGGTAATGAGATAAAAATCCTGCAAGGTTGTAAAGCTGACCTAGCCCTTTAATAGGAGATCTGCTTACAGAGATGCCCCAGCTCTGACAAATGTTTACATCACATCCCTGCCAAATTTCTGGAGCCCAGCTCAAACATCTTTATTCTGTGATGCACTGGGTCCTCAGCTAGGCCAGCAGCTGGGTTACCAGAGCAGTTTCATCGATGTCTTCCCATTATACCAGAACTCTTCCCTGAAAGGGTATCAAGTGAGGCAGAAAGCTAATTAACCAATGTGGCCCATTCCTTCTTAGTCTTTTGCTGTCAAGGCACATCAACTAATTTCAGTTTTGTGTATAATATAAACATGTTTCTGTTCTGTGTATAATATAAACATATATATGATATAGATATCATTGAGTTCTGGTTATCCTTAACAAAGATTTCAAGTGTAGTAAAAAATTCATGTAAATGATTTGGGATCTGGTACACCTTTTATATGTGAAGATTCAAGCCATTTATACCAGAGAAGAGATGAATGAAAGAAGACTTGACAAAAATATATAATATGTAGGGGAAATATTCTGGGAATATCTTACCCTCATAACAAGGGAATAAGGTGATGTTCAGTGAAAAGAAGGTTAGTATTCACATAACCAGTAAAGAAAGTTCCCACAAGGCAGTTATTTTTCAGAGCTCATTGCTACAGGATGGCATTGACAGCAAATTAGAAAGGTTCAAAAAACACTGAGCATTTAAAAAGACAAAAAGAATGCTTCAAAGATTAATATTTGTCATAAAAAATGATATTGTCATAAAAGAGGAGTTTGCAAAGGGATGTTAACTTTGATGCTGTGGCAGATTATCCTTTTCTGGCTTGCTGCATCTTTTTCTGAAGCAGTAGGCCTCAAAGAAAAGGCTCCTCATGGTCCCTGAAGGAGTTGTACCCTTGATTTTGTCTAGCAAGGCAGAAGGTGTTCAGATCCCAGATATCTCACCTTTCTGTCAGGATAGCACCAAATTCATAAAACCCTAATTAGGTGCCCAAGTAGTCTCAAGACCATATGTATCACCATGAATGTGTGGGTTGTCTTGTAGAGACTCAAGAGTCTGTAAGCTTATGAACAAGAACAGGTTTGTTTTTTTTTTCTGTTGCTGTTTGTTTGTTTTGTTTTGTTTTGTTTTCCATGCCTTGTGGTGCTACTTCTCCTTCAGGTATTTCATGAATAAGTAGCACAAGGTTGGTGAAATTCTGAAAGTATTTGATGCAAAAGGACTTTTCTGAATGTTGAATTCAGGTTGGAAATACTTTGTATAACCTGACATAACACACACTGCTGACTTCATACATTTATTATTCAAATCCTGTCTGTGTGCTTCCCTTTGAAAAACTCAAGAGATGCAGCAAATCTGTCCCAAAGGTCTTGCCAACTCAGGGCTGGGTTCTGATACATCAGGGGAGCACCAGTGACACCCTATTTTTCAATCCAGCTACTGTTTTGCATCTGAGAAGGATCAAAATATGGTTTTAGATGGAAGCTAAGTCATTGCTGATTTGTTCGTACTGTGGCTGTGTGTGCAAGAGAGTCTCTGGATAAAATGTTAATTTGCTAGTCCTTGGAATATGGGGACAGCCAGTCATTAGTGCTGGGGATGTGCAGTTATTATGGTAGGGGAAGGAAAAATCCAAGAGGCAAACATGCCTGCTTTCCCCTCCTCACTGTAGCTCACTGGTGAACCCTGTGGGGTTCGCTTTCCAGGGACCTTGGATTAAGCCCAGCACAGACTAACAATCAAAGGGGAGAGTGTGTGTGTCTGTGTCTTCTTGGAGGCTGATGCACCTATAGGTGCAAGTCTTGTTAATGGCAAGCAGCAGGTTTTAATCTCTGGAAGGGGTACTCCTTCTTGCCTCTGAACAAGGAAACAAATGTGACTCATTGACCAAAAGTCAGCCAACAGATTTTGTCTGAAAATTGAGGAAATAACCCCCCTTCTCCCCAGATCTGTTTCCAAATGAAGAGCACTAAACAACCTCCTCCCCTGCATGAACCTTTACAATGATAACAGAACAAACCACTGTGCTGGAACACTGGGAGTTATGGGGCTTTCGGCTCCTCCAGGGAGTGGGGCATTGCTGTCTGCAGATTGAATCAATCTGCCTCAGAAGCGTGATGGTGAAAGAGCCGTACACGATAACAACACGACACATCGAGGGAAGAGCCTTTACTTCTTTGAGTATAGATAAGACGGCTTTTTAAAAGCGAGCAGGCACTGAGCAACTGCAGCCTCACCCAGTAGCAGTTTTAATCCTCTCGCTCGAGATTGGTGGAAGATTTGGCAGGTAGGAGGATGGGGTAAGTCTCTTCTTGTTATCTGAGAGGAGGACAATGCTATTACAAGTAAGGCAGCAAGAGAATTCTTGCCTGATGATAGAGTTAAGGGGAGCTAAAGGATAAATTCTTTATTTTTTATCTTTTTCTTATTGGGGGGAGTAATAAGGTTGTTTGGGGCTAACTGTAGTGCAACTTGATATTTTGTCCCTGGGTTGCTTGTCATCGGGTCTCCTGTGCACAGCAAAGGGCATTGCTATGTTAACCCAGTTGTGTTCTCACGGATGCTGTGTGGGGTAACAGATGCTTGGTTGGCTGGTTTTGTTTTCTTCAAGACACCACCACACTCTTTTACTCCCTCTCTAGAAAAGGTCTGTTGAGCAGCAATGTGTTCTTAAGAAGCTGATTTTTTGTGACGTTTGTTCAGAGGCCCAAACTTTATCACCGTTGGAGGTTGCGGTGTAGTCTCTTGGAGATGCACCCATTTAACGAAAACCCTTCATGTGTAGAGATGTCATGTTTGTGATGTGGATCTCTACTACATACACTAGAGGACATCATGGACACAGGTGTGGGAGAGATTTCCACAGCCACTGATCCCAGCCACCAGAGGGAAACACAACCATATGCATCAGGCTGGTTTGTCACATGCATCTTCTGCATGTGTGCAAAGTCCTATCGGACAGCTGAGGTATCCCAGGGCATCCTAGTAGTACCTCAAATACAGCCCAGGGCTTGCATTTCATAAAGGCTCAACAAACTAGTGGGGGGAGGTCCTCATTTTTCCCTTTGTAGCGCTGTGGAAAGGTTGTGATCATGGCTCTGCTAGGTGTACATAGCAAACTTGTTCAGCATGCACTGGGATAGCCCCAGGTATGGTGTCTGTAGTGAGTATTTTGTCCCTTGTAATTATGTGCCTATACCATCTCTGGTCAGAACAGGAATGGTATAACACCAAAAACTGGTATTGCCATAAAAATCTCGAGAAGGATATTAGCAACACTGTCACAGAAAGCTTTACCTTCTGCCTTCCATTTCATAACTGTTTCACTTGTCAAGAAGGCAATAGTTTCGATAACCAGAGAAACCCATTCTTGCTCAAACAAAACTGCCCTTCATCCTTATAACCCTCTCTGCCCATGCTGGGTAATAAGCAGAGTTTATTTGGCCTCCTGGCTTTGTGCATTTGTGCTGGTAGGAAGCCAGTGTGCACCTCTGCTGCAGCCCAGGCTCTGCCTGGGCTGGGGGTACGGCAGGCTGCTGGACATGCAATTAGTGAGGAGCTGATAACGGAGGTGCCAGGTTGCCTGCCAGCCCTTGGCAATCAGGCTGGTGGGAGAGTGAGGTGCTGGTGCTTCCCTGAGCTGGTGCTGGCATGCAGGGAAGGAGAGGAGACCCTTCTGCAGCCCACAGCCCTGGGCACTGCGCTGTGGCCACCAGCTTCAGGTGCAAACTCCTTCCACATCTCCTTCCCCGCATGGGACACCTGCAGTAAAGCTGGTAACACAGGTGGTGCCAGTTAACACTGGCTGCAAAAATATGAACCAAATACCTTCCAAAAAACGGAGTGATGTGGGAACAAGCACTGGTTTTATGTGCTGCACCAAGGCTGGGCAGGCAAGGGTTGTGTTATCCTAAAAACTATGCAAAACATCCTCCCAGAGAGGGAAGGGGCTGTGCATCTAATTGCACGAGCTGAGCATAGAGTTATTGCCCCTTAAGGCAGGTGCCTTCAAGAGCACCACAAAATGGGTCTGCACGATGAGCATGAGTCCTGGAAACGCTGCTGCTTTTAACGCATTTTCAGCAAAATGCCCTGCTCCATCCCCAGAGCCCCCTCTGCTCTACTCTCTGCCCTACTCTCCCCGCCTCCCCCTACACACAACTATTTAATTTTGCTCTGGCATGAAATAATAGAGTGCTGTGTATCTATTACAGATGTAAAGAGATTTAGACTGCCACAGGTTTCAGTAGCACATTCAAAGCCCTAACAAAGCTGGGTATAATAGACTCTCCCTGCCATTATCCATTCAGCAAGTGTAATAAATGACTCGGCCGCAGCCTGCCATATACCACCCGGCCCAGATAACAGCTGAAAGGAGAAAATTAAATTTTGCTTTTGTTGAAACATTATGATTTATGTATTTGTAATATAGGCTGCGGTGGGCAATTGAAAAAAAAAAAAAAAAGGTTGCTGAATATACTTCAGGGTTACTGATTGTACCGGAGGCCACTTAGAGTGCTAGAAATGCTGTTCTTCTCTCTGTGTTGCTTAATAATAATAAAACCATACAAATTCCCATTAACCTTTTTGCTCATTTTGATTTTATTTACATATATATTTATTTAATTTTCTTACTTCCAAGTCCTGAGCCTTTGGCCATTTACTCTCAGCCTCATGAAAAATAACAGAATGATGGTTTATAGAGACAAGACATGAAGTACCTAGGCATGTAAAATGATGGATGTAGGTCAAAAAATCTATATATCATTTTTAGTATTTATAATAATTTTCTTTAAATGGGGTAGTTCCCCCCTTCCCCTCCACCTCTTCTGCACTGCTGTCTTTAGACTTGATGACAAGATATTCTGATATCCTCATCCTTGCAATATCTAGACCTATAAAAATAATTAACTTCTCCCACCTTAGAAATATAGACAGAAACAGGAGTGCTTCACCCTGTAATTTATAATATTGCAGCACCGTCCCTTAATGTTGTAATCAGGCCTGCAAAGTCTTATCGTGTTGTAGAATATAATGAACTTACTTATTCATTTCAACATCACATTTCATCTTAGTTGTTCTCCACATTACTTGCTTGTCCCTCCCCTTTTCTGGAACACTGGAAGGAACATAGAAGTTTTCTCCCTTTCTTTTGCTTTTTCTTTACCTCAGTCTTTGGGATCAAGCTGAGTCAATAGGCCCATCAAGGAGGATGGAGGCTTGCTTGTCTGAGTTCCCTAGGAATTTAAACGTGCCTAGCTTTTAATATTTTTGTAGGTTTTTATTTTTATTTTCTGAACCTATTTATGTGACTTATACAAATATACCTGAACCTAGCAAAAACAATTTTTTTGGAAAAGGACTGCATGAGAAGGATGGCTGTGGGACAAGCCAGAGGATGCTCTGCCTCTGCATGGCTTCTTCTTTTTCTGAACGTGCCTCAGATGTTGCCACCTAAAGCAGAAGTTTTGATCCATAAATGGGGTTGGTCCTGCCTTTGTTTTGGCTCGCTAGTGGGAATAGAGTCCTGAATTTCTTTTGCTGACCCTCAAGTCAGCCCATATTCAATGTGGAGCTCATCCAGTTTTTGGTCATCCAGTAAAGTTGATTTGGCTTTTACTGAGGAAAATAGTTTCTTCTGCCTCTTTGTAGAAATTTTAATGGTATTTTCACCCACACCCATGCACACCAATTCTCCATTCACAACTGCAATAAGTGAATTAGTCCCATGGTATGTCCTACCCTTGCCCCAAATCCAACTGCCTCACTGACTGCTCCCACTGGGCCACCCTAGGAGAGAGATCCTATAGTGCTGTACAGTCCAGAATATCCTAGAGGCTTTAGGCAGCCAGAAAAGCAGCACCCCTCCAGCATTAGTCTTTTCATTCTAGTTATAGCCTGAGCAGGTTGGCCTCATCAGTAAGAGGCAGCTCTAGCCTCCCTGCAGGATGTGGCAGGGGCCTGATCCTGACTCCTCTTGTCCTCTTCACCATGTAGGAGCAATGCAAGGACATGATATGAGCCATGGCTGTAGCTCTTCTGTAGACTTTGATATCCAAATCTCTTCCATTTTGATGCTTCAGAGGCTGGCACAGGCCTCTAGCATGAGGTCTGGCAAATATTTTGGTAGTGCATATCCAGAAAGGTACCAGCAGAAATGTATTGTGGCCTCACTACATATAACTTTTTTTAAAAATCCTGGGTGCATGGGGTTAAATCTAAATAACTCATATGATTTTAGACCCACTGAGCCCCAGGCTGCCAGTAGTATATGTTCTGGAAGTTCAGGTGTGCAGGGGGTGTTTTACAGCCAGCTCATCTCTTGATCGGGTATTCTGCTAATGCACACTGACAGATATTTTGTGAAGCAACATTCAGTCTATTTATTGACCTCCTGCCCTCAAATGCGTACATACAGCAGAGCACTCCAGCTAATATTTAATGCTGAAACATTTTGTAAGTACTGTATATCCTATGATCTATTGGACTAATGAAAAAGAAGGTTTATCACTGCAGTCCAGTGTAAATCTGCGGATAACCTTACTGTACAGTCAATTTATTCCTTTAACAGGTTTATTCCTTTATCAGGTGTTTGTAGAAGGTTTCACCATAAGTACAGCAGAGACATAATTTGCTGTGGGGCAGATTTATTTGTTTCACAGGGTTATTATTTTAACAGTCTGATAATCACTATGAGTATGTTTCACCATTTGGTATTTCTGTGTGTATGTGTGAATGTGTGTTTATTCATTCCCTGAACAGGTTCATTTCCTTATCAGCTATTCATTTTAAAGAGTTTTATTACATATGCAGAGTGTGTAGGGTACTAGAGTGCAGTAATTTTATTAAGAGATTTATTTAGTGTCAGATATTCATTTAACTGGGGTTCACTGTAACACAATCATACGCTTTCACCTGGCCAATTTTCTTTGTATCTCACTGTTTGTTATAAACAATGCTTTGCCTGCACCACTGCCTCCATTCCTTTTTTTTTTTTTTTCCTTTTTACAGGGTACTCCCCCGCCCTCTGACCCCTTTCATTTATTTTATTCATCATCATTTATTTCTTTTCTGTCTCAGTGTCAGGGGAAGGGAATTTTGTTTGTTATGAAGTGTTTTTCAAAATTAAGAGGCTAAAAGATTCTTCTAAGAGGTGGAGGTTTCAGAAATGTCTCTCAAATGCCTCTTGGGAATTGCTCGCGTCCTAGCACGCAGTCGGTGGCTTGTGTGAGAAAAGCAGAAGGAGGAAGACTATACCCAAAATAAGGCTCTGATTGACTCAGAAACAGTTTGGCTTCAACATTTTGTTGTGATTAGTCTCTGTTAAGGTTGTGTGAATATCATTTCCAGAAAAGATGGGGAAAGAAACTGTTCATGAACTGTAGGTGAGGTCTACATTTAACTTAGCATAAAATGAAGCTCTAAAATAGGGGAAGAAATCCAGCTGCATCACTGAGTCTCATGCTGGGGCAAAATACAGTCCTTATTCTATTTTTCCTGAAGTCCAGGGTAGTTTTGGACTGATTTGGTAGGACACAGGCTTGGTGTCTAATCTGTGGTTTACCCTTCTGGTCCTGCAGCTGTCCATAGAGAAGAAAGACATTAAAAAGCTGTGAGTCATCACTGCTCTGAAACGTCTTGAGGTCATGGAAGAGGCAGAAGGTGACACCGCACATCCCAGGGAGCTGAGCTGCTTGCCCACAGACAAAGTAGGATCTTTACTTTGAATTGCTTTGATGTGAGACAGAGGTGCTCTGTAACGACGTGTTTTTCTGGTCCGGGAGTCAGTGGCAAAGGTTCAGCTCAGTTAGCACTAGGTCAGTCCTACATTTTTAACTAGTATTTGACTGCAGTAAGGTATTACAGCAACTGGTCCAGCATTATAAATTGTACTGGGGGCTTCTGCCTAACAGTGTAGCTCTCTTCTGAATGCTTCGTTGTTTGATTTCTGGTAGAATGGATCATGATTCTCAAATGTATTAAAAAATGCAAAAACATTTTTTGCCAGCAGCTGAATCTGTGAGATAATGTTCAATGTCAAGTTTTCTGAGGACAATATAAGATCTTGAGCAATTAAATAAATCATACAGGTGCCTAGATTTAGACTCCTGAGTCTATACTTAATGCCTATTGGAGATAAGGACTTTTGAGAACTTCTGAGCATCTCTACGGTCATATTGAGGTTAATGGTAACCTTGGGTCCTTTATTTATATATTTTCTTGATGGAAACCATACATTTTATTTAGAAATCAGCAGTCAATGCCTTTCAGATTTTAGATCACAGTTACATCTACTTTTAAATGTTTAGCTGTAACTATCTGCTAAATATTTATGTTGATTCCAGTATGCAAAATGATTTTTTCATTCCTTGGTACTTTTTATGATTTATGTTGAATCCTAACTTCTTTGCTGTGTATATTTTTCAATCTTACTCACCCTTTAGCCAGAGTGTTGTCCAAGCCAACTTATCCTTGAATTGCCTTGAAACTTTTTCAGGAAGACAGCAAACTACTGAACATTGCAGTATTTCATTCTAATAGAGGAGCAATATAACTCGAACTGGGTTATCAATACAAGATCAAAACTATTGATGAAGACACAAAAGTAAATCAACATTTGTCTATAAACACCATAGTACATTTACCATATACGCTTAATACAATTTAAACATTCAACCAGAGCGTCGTTTAGCATTGTCTCCTGCTGCTGCTTTTTTCTTTGCACACAGATGTCCAGCAGGGTAGTTGGAATGGCAAAATAACCTGCTAAAATGCATTGGCAATCATTGGTATTTATATCCCAGACAGTTAGAGCAAGGAGTAAGTATTAAGGCAGATTAAAGAACTCCTTTTTGAAGAAGTTTTTGGAAGTCTTTTCTGTTTTGAGCTGGAAGAAATCACGTTTCTCCAAACATTTTTGTAAAACAGAATTATGTTAAATTACCAGATCTGCACTGAAAAGAACTGAATTTTATTTTGTTTCATCTCTAAGGAGTTCAAAGAATCCATCCTGAATCTCTAAAACCTTTTTCTTGATAATATCCTTGAAACCAATATTTAACTGCAAACCATCTTCACTCCGACAAAAATGCACTTTCAAAAGAAAGAATATATTAATTGAAAATGTTCTTAACAGCCCTAGTCTGAATGAAACTACCCATCAGTTTACTCTTCACTGACTCATTAGTATGGTATTAAATTTACGACTACAGTGAAAAAAAAATCAGCTATGGGTAATTGAACCCCATTGTAAAGAACCGTGTTAAAATGTACTTAGTTATGCTCAAAGCTAATGTTATTTTTTAAATCTCCTAAGAAAGAATTAGCAGTTGAAGTTTTGTTTTCATAGCGTTAATTATTATTCTTGATGCTGCCATGAGGCATTTTTGACTCACTGTAACTTTTCAGGGAGAGTCTATGTGACAAGATTACTCCTTATTGAGGAAATAGCACCATTACGGAAGAGCAGGGTGGGTGAAAAATGGGACAAGGAGCAGGTGTAGCGTGGGGTGATGGATCCACAGTTAAGGTTTCCCCAGGAGATGTTTGCTGGCTGTAACATGGTTGTGATTTTCTTGTAAGTGTAAAAGACCCAGCCCAAAGACAGTGTGGATCCAGCTGCTGAGTTTAGTTTTGTAGCTCAAGCTGTAGAAATTTGTGATTTTTATTCTAAGTTATGTCAGCCACCATGGAAGTCTTCATAAAGTGTTTGAGTGTTTTCTGTAAATGAAGTCAAAGGAGAAAATTTGCACTGCAGGGCATGATGCACCTCATCTTACCTGATCCTGAGAAGTAAATATGCATGAGTTTATCCGAAGTTTAAAGGAAAGTTGCCTGGAAACCCCTGGTTCTGTGGGAGCAAGCTGAGGATCCATGTACAAACCCATACATTCATAACCATTGTGGAATCTCTGCTTCAGCTGCAGGGCATGGGAGCGAGTAACCTGTTTCTGCTTCCGCTCTTCACATATGAACTGAAGCAAAGCCGTCAATGTTGACTGTGAAGACGTATTCCTTTTACCCCACCAGAAATGTCCTGATTTACAGCTGTCTGCTACAGCTACCCATTTTCTAGGTTTAATGGTACCAGAATATAACTGCTTGCTGTGCTGTGTGCATTGGCCCCCCCTTCAAGTAGAGACCAGAAAATGTTGAGGTTAGGGGAGAAATGGTCCAAACATTGGCAAACCTGAAAGCTCAGTATAAAAATTCCACTTTGTAAAATACAAGGTTTTCACTCAGGTTGCATTTTGACACTGCAAATATATGACATTCCAATGGTCTGTTGGATTTTTTATCCTTATTCAGAAGACAAATAGATGTGTGTGTATGTGAATGCATATATGTTTGAGAGAAATGATTACTGGGATTTTTTAAATTTTTTTCTTCCAGCCCAAGTGCTATTACATTACAGATCAGAAAGACCTTTATGGTAGCCTTCGCTATTTTATTACCAGTGAATGATTGCTCCAAACTGCACCTACTTCAAAATTGCTTTTGCAATACCAAGCAATGGTCCTTGCGCAGCTTCCCCTGACAGATTATACAGGTGTATCTTCCCTGAGAATTTTGGGTAGAGATAAGCAATGAGATTAAAACCATGCTTGTTTTCAGAATGTGATATTTAGGTTTTATATTCCTGTGAGCATGAATACATGTTTTTTTCAAGAGATGGCCTAAGCCATGTGAGGTTCTGGGTGCCTTCAGCTTTCTTGATGCTCAGAATCAAGCCTTTGCACAAACTTTGTAAAACCTCAGGCAAATTCTGGTAGTGTCTTTGAATATCTACATTTGAAAACAAGGGATTCATAGATTTTAAAAATAAAGTGAGAGCATCTTGATTCCTGAAGTTATCAGGATGTTTGATGTAATCAGAAAAGCTGAAAAGAGCCTTACAATGTAGCTAATTTATAATTATTATTTTATGCATGTAACACGTTTTATTCTATAAAATTACATATATTAAATGCAATTATTGTACGCACATAGAGAGCAGGCCCACTCAAGGAGATAGTCTGGCTGGCTGCGAGAGTCTGCTAAAATTATAATTTGTGCTTGCTACAAGCCTGAGAATGGCTCAGAGCAGAATCTTTTGTTGAATGAAAGGCTGCTTCAATATTAAGTCTGTTTCAACGACTGAATCAAGCTACAGCTTTGTAATTCCTTGTGATTTACAGTATCAGTTTAAAACTGAAATGTTATTTGATCAGATTTGAGGATGTTAACTTCCACCTTCTATAGCGCTTTATCTGCATCTGACCATGTCCTGCTGAATAACAATTCACTAAAGAACCTGTATCAACCTGAAGTCATTTAAAAAGAAGAATTATGCAAATGGTCTCTCTTTATTTGGCTGTGCAGTAAGAGATCTTTCAAAGAAAAGAATAAGATGTAATTTCAACACACTTAGAAGTGGTGCTTCTAGGAGAAAAGGAAATCTTTGAAGAAGCAATTTGTAGGCAGAGGTATTGTGCTAGAATGTGTAAATTGATGATTATTTACTAGTGAGCCTGTGAAGGAGAGAGACACATGCCACCTTTTATCAACGGGTAGCTGCTGCACAAGAAGCAGAAATCATAATGTTTTTACAGTGTCTATTTTCACTTTCATTGCTTGCCAGGGATGTAATGCTGATTTCTCCATTTAAATTGCAAAAGTAGAAGAAATCATTTAATGTGGCAGGTTCCTGTTCTGCAGAAACTTGCATGACTGGGATGGCATTGCTCTGTAATATACATTGTATTTTTGAATGTCTCCCCAGATTATGAAGTATTGTCAGCAAAATCTGCTATTTGCACCCAACTGAAGGCTGGAAAGAGGTTTTAAGATCCGTGCAGAGAGGAAAATTAAGTCTTTGCACTTCTTCATGGGAAGGAGCTCTGCTGAGCTCCTTATGTTTGAGGAGATGTTCCAGTACTGGACTGTAGTTACCTTACCCTTTACTCGTCTTTGTCTGCCCTCTTGAGTCTCACATCTGCCTTTGCCTCTGTCAGGTGGCAGAGCAGATGCAGAGCCAGGCACTTGAATTCCCATAAGTGAAAGAAGGCATTGAACCTGTATTCTGCCCTGTGGATGTGTTTCCTGTAGCTCTGGATGAGGCTGGATGTTAGATGATTCTCCTCTTTAATGCATTTCGTAGTGGCTGGCTTTTGGTTGCTTCCTTTGGTTAGCTGGGTGTTTTGTTGTCTCACCTGCCTGTCCTGCTGTGGTCTTTGCATGGGCTGTGAATGTGCTGAACTGTGAGATCCAATCCAAAGGAGCTTCAGACTGAGATAGGACATGCTTTGAAAAGCCCTGGGTGCAAAGGTTTGCCTCTTTGCAGATATGTTAGAGATGTTTCCAGAGGAAAGAAGCTGCTGGGAAAATAGCAAATACAAAATGGTGAACCAAATACATAACCTATATCTATAAAGAACCATCTATACCCTTATTAGAAAGAGGAGCAAGAAGGAGCTAAACAGTGTGGTTGAAAAGAAAACACTCTATTGAAAACATAGGGGTGAAATCACCTTTTTATAGATCTTGCAAAGGTTCTCTGGGTGCTGGATCTCAGGAGATGACTGGCAGTGGCTCAGACACTACTCTTGAACATGAAATGGACATGTGGGCACAGCTGCAAAAAAGGTAACTTGTAAACATGTAAGTTGCCTGTGGCTAGAGACAAGACCTTCCTGATGTCTGCATTTAGTTTGTGAGAGCAAAATATTGTGCTCTTCAATTCAGAGCTCTGGCATCCCTAGGATGTGTGAGCCTGAAGGGGAGTTAGGTGGAACAGGAGAGCTCATAGAGAAAACAAAGTTCAATGAAAATTATTAAGGATTTTTAGGGAAGGAAATTATTTTTTTTTCTTCCTCATGCTGCTTGCCAGCTCAACAGTTGCACACTGAGAGCTCAGACATTTGTGCGCATCAGGTGGGCTGTAGAAGCCTTCCTCATTTTGGACCTGTAACACCAAAACAATTGTCCAGGCAAACTCAATGCACAAGACTCCCAATGTCCCTTACAACAGACAGTACAAATATGATGAGAAGCCTTTGAAACCTTTTCTTTTCCAATCCTGGGAGGACAAGAACATGTTGCAAGAAGCAATAAATCAACATACTTCAACACTTCTTGATATATTTTTTCTTTAAGGGCTTATTAGACTTTTTCTGGATTTGCTCTGAAAATCTAACTAAAACACAAGATCCAAATTATCACCAGTGCAAGAAACCTTTTCTGCTGTTTTATCTATGAGAAAAATGCTTTCTTCATGCCAGTCCTCTGATGTACGCATTGCTGTAGATACGCCACAGTTTAAAGAATGGTCTGTTTACTGTTTGGATAGCTTCAAAGAGTAAGGTTTTTTTTCCCCCTGGAACAAAGCTCTTCCTTAGCAAGATAAGTACAAAGTGCTTAATAGTGCCTCTCTCTTTCACTCTCAAGATTTCTCCTTCTTTTTTTGTCCTTTATCTCTGCCTACTCATATGTATTTTAAAGTGGACCTGATACACTGGTGTCATACATTCACACCACTTTAACAAATGATGCTGCTTCTGTGTAATTAATGCAAAAATGCTGATACCATTACGCCAGGTGGACCAAGTGCTATCTGAGTTTCTGCGAATGTCCCCAGCACATACTCTTTCTTCCTGAAGGAAGGGAAGGGATATGAACCATCCCTGTGCTTTTGCCCTACTGAAACATGACTTCTTGCAGAATGCAAGATGAAGAAGCTGAAGGAGGGGAAAGGATTGCGGGTTTTATCCTGGGCTGAGCGTGCTGGACTGATCAGACTGGGAGGAGCATTGGCTCTAAAATACTGAGGTGTCCCAGCTCTCTGTGGGTCCTGGCACCAGCTTGAACACACATGCATAGAAAATCTCTGCAGGTACAGTTGTAATGTTGCTGAGATTCCTCTTGACATATATTATTAGTATAACATACCTGAAACGGCACTTACTGCTAATTGCCACCCCACCTCTAAAAAGCTGCCTTGTAAAAGCAAAGAAGATGTTTTCTGGTACAGCCTGGAAAAAGATAGGGGCATACAACTGCCTCTCACTTCAGGAGCTTGTTGAGAGTCTCATCCTGCCACACATGGTGCCACTTCTGTGCCAGTGACGCCGGCATGGGTACCTTGCCTGCCTTTCCCTGTTCTGCATGTCACTTTCCCCCTTTGTTCCTGCTGTGCTAGGCCCTGTGCTTTATAAGAGACTTGGTCTTTGGTCCTATGTCTTCAAGCTTGCAGCATCATAAAAACAAATTTTTTTGTTTTTCCTTATTCTGGTCTCAGCTGAATCTGTCATCCTTATCTTAGGTGCAGGACTGAGTCTTACCAGCCTCATGGACCAACTCTGGACCCTTTCCTGCACACTAATGTTGAATTTGCCGTCTTCTCTTTCCTTGGCACCACCTTTGATTTGAATAATAGACTGTGTGCCACATGTGGTCACCCTGCAATTCTATTTTTGAATTCCCTCTTGCATAAATTCAGGTAGTTCTTTGAATCATCTGAATTTTCATTTATTAATTTACCAAAGCCTATGGTTTCCTGTGTTGTGGACAGAAATTCGTTTAATTCCTCTCTTCTGGACTTATCTTCTGTGAGTGCTTCTTTTCCATCTCACTCGTATACTGCTCCCTCCATCTCCCTGGCAGGTTTCCCTCCCAGATTTTGCTAATGATTGAAAAGAATACTTTTCTTTTAGTGTAAGTTTAATTTCTTAAGTCCTGTAACTGCAGTGACTGTTTCATTTAAAGTATTATCCTTCACATGAAGTCTAATATTGTCCCTGCTCTCTTCTAGTTAGTATTTAATACTTTTTTTGTTGTTGTTCTTTTCACATGCTTTGATAGTGATTTTGTTTTTGTCTTTCCTTTTCCATTTATTGTGATGTCTTCTTGTGTCTCCTGCTTATTGTGTCAGTAAAGTACCCCTCAGCTGAAATTGAGGATCTTGCCTGTCTCTTCTGTACATCATCATCACTCGTTGATTCTGTTGGGAGGTGAAATACAAAATGTGGTCACTCTGGAGTAGTCAGTTTACAATATTCTTGAGACTTAAAAATATAAAGTCCTTTTTCTTATGGAATGTAGCTTCAAAACTCATTCAGCTGCAAAGTCACTGTGAACAAGTGTCATGAAAATATTTGAATTTCAAATTTAAGGGTAGGAATTTAGACCTTGAAAGCATAAGGGAACTTTCAAACTAATTTCCATCCCTGCTGCCATTGTTTCATTTGCACCCATGTAAGAGAAAATCCAAAGAAATTCCTGTATTATGGTAATTTCACCTCCAGGTTTAATTAGAATATATTAAAGACGTCATAATCAAATAAAACAATGTGAAAGAATCTTTTACAGTCATTAGGGTGATTTCAGCCAATGTTGGAGGTCTAAGAACTGAAGAAAGGATGTAATTCTCTGGAGTGGTGTAAGTGTGACCGAACTATTCCACATGAGTTTTTTGGTTTGCAGTTTTAGGCTAAAGTCTACTGGTTTCTTGCCCACATCTTCTGACGATCTCTTATTATTCCTGGCTGGAAGGTCTACAGAATGTCTGCATATGTATAGTATGAAGAAGATAACATCATTATGCTTTTATAGTGTTTTTTTTATATATATTAGATGTTTTTAGGTGACTAACATTTGTTTTATCTTTCAGATATGAAACTGCACATCTATAACTTGCTATTGTGTTGAATAGATTAGATATCAAGCAGGAATTGTAAATGAAGTAGGTTTTGATTATAACTGTATAAATGAATTGAATATCGAATAAAAGAAGTCCGGGAATATTTCTCAAAAAGAAAGACGATTGTGCATGTCTTATAAACACGATTTTTTCATTGTAGCTTAAATAACTAATCTAAATGCGACTTAAATATACTAATTTTTCATTAAACCAGTTGAAAATGAAGCACACCAGAGTGAATTGCTAATGTACCCCAGATTCAAGGTATTTCTTAAAGTCTTTCTGGCACTGAGATAAATATTTCTGTGAATCTTTAGTGTGCTGCTACATGTTGCCACTTGGTCAGGGTCTGAACTACAGAACTGTCAGAATTAAAAGCGATGAGATGCACAATGAAATGTTACAGTTAAGTTCTCTAATGGGACCTATAACAGGCTGCTATTGTCTTAGCAATAGCTGGGAACCTTTGATCAAGATATTTAAGAATTATGATCAGCAGATTTTATTCACTCCAGAAATGAAAAGTGAAGAACAGAATGCTTGTGCGGGAAGGATCACCACATCTTACCTTTTTATTGCTTCATCTTTGCTTCATGGAAAACTGCAGGGATGCTAGTAGGCTTGCTCTGAGTGATCTCAGAAATGAGGACAAAATTTCTTTAGATGTAGATTTACCTTATGTCTCTTGTTTCTAGTCCCAACAGACTAAAAATGAATGTTCATTCTTTCATATTGCCTCTTGAAGTCATGAATGGTGCCACTCCTCCTTCACCATATGTGAGGGCCTACCACTGCCTGTGAAGATAAGGATTAGGGACCTGGGTGCATTGCCTTGTCTCATGTGCAGGACAAGCATAACTACAAGCATAACTACTAACTTTTCCTCAGTTGTCATCAGAATAGTTCACGCTGTCTTCCTAGTCAAATCAACCCCACAGAACTGCCAGGATACCACTGCTATTTGTTCCTTGTGTGCATTTCAGGCCACTTGGAAGTCTGGGTGAGAAGGTGGAAGGAAGTTGTAGGGGATCTTGGATGCAGGGAGCTGAGGAATAGGACTGCTGAATAAACAAGATGACTATTTTCACCGAAACTGATAGTATTTCTGTTCCCACAGTGTCCTTGTTTAAACAGATGAAGTCTTCAATTAAGGTCTAGGACAGCTTGATTTGTTGAGCAGAACCATGTCTAGGTGGCTTCTGAAGCTCTCCAAGAAGACCCCACAGCCTCTGGGCAACCTCTACCAGGGCTCCATCGTATTGTTATTTACTTATTGTTATTGTTGTTACTTATTATTTACATATTGCTGCTCATCTCTAATGTGTCACAGCGGATTGCCCTACAGAGTGCCAGCACCCCCTGCCTTCTGATGCTTGGTTGCTAAACAAAGAATGCAATAAGCTTATCTTAGACAAACTACAAACAGGTGCTTGCAAGCAAGAGCTTTCTCTTTTACATGGGCTAATGTTTCTGTTGTTATACTAATTGTTCCTATTCATTCCTTAGTAAGTCTTTCTAAGTAAGCTGGAATAATTGCACACAATTTAGAGCATTGCAACACAACAAAGAAAATGTCCTTTAGGTTAAAAAGGTTAGGACATTAGTATCAATACTTTTATTTAAGTAACGAAATACAACAAAATGTGCAGTTATTTTGTAATAACAGCAAGCTCAGGGAATATGTTGAGTTATTAGGCACCTTTTTTTTTCATGTTTTCCATCCTTACAGGTTCAGGTAATGATGAAATGCTGATGGAGTTTCCACACCTTATCCTAATTACAGCAGAGGTTAAAAAAAACAACCAAACAAACAAAAAAAAAAACAAACAGTGGTGGCATAGGCTAACTGGCTTTGTACTTACTGAATGTTCCCACATGGGTGGGAAGACCCATGATGGACTAATGAATGCTTTCATTAATGAGTAAAAGCAAAAATTGATACCTTCATTAGTATGTTATCTTTACTAAAACTTACAGAAGCATTCATGGAATAGAATGCTCTCAGGCATAACAGTCTCAAAGCCCCAAGAAGTCAATTCTGCTACATGCTAAACATGCTGACTCCAATCCAGTGAAGTATTTGAGCCAATGCTGGACCTCAAAGCTCACAGGACCACTTGTGTCCTCACAGGTCAGTGCTTTGATGAAGTGGGGACAGGAAGGGTCAGCATTCTGTGGAGCTGAGCTTTCACTGAAATAGGACTGAATAGGAACTAGGGCACACTAAATAGGACTGAATGCAGAAGTGATCTTGTGGGCATGATACTGAGGTAGGACAGCAGATAAAAGGTATGAATACATATAAATT
Source organism: Cygnus olor (assembly GCF_009769625.2). Classification (NCBI taxonomy): domain Eukaryota; kingdom Metazoa; phylum Chordata; class Aves; order Anseriformes; family Anatidae; genus Cygnus; species Cygnus olor. The sequence continues at coordinate 70,340,993 of NC_049172.1, read as the reverse complement.
GCAAAGCATCAATGTACTGGTGTGTCTGCAGTCTCTGGTGGGTTTCTTCATGCATATTAACCTAGTTCTACCATATCTTCACTGCTGCTATTGCACATTAACACATTAGTGTTTTGTTGTTGCTAGTATGTAAGAGTTGCATCTTCTGACTACATGCCTTATGTTTGGCTTGCCATGTATGTATTTAGTATGGCCTCTGGAATGAGCCAGATGCTTTTTGCTTTGCCTCAGTTTTCCTGCGGAAATGGGAACATCAGCAAAGACAGAGGGGGAACAGGTTGCTTAGGAATTGCTCGGATGCTGTAGTGATGGATGTCAAGGAAATACAATAACTGAAATATTAGATCCTTGAGTATGTATGTTAGATAGTGTGCTAAAATGTGCTGTGATGCATTTATTTTTTCTAGTTTTTAATTTAATAAAAATATGAAAATTTCAGTGATTGAAACGTTTGCTTGAAAAGGTAGCCAAAGTGCCAAGTAACAGAAGAGGCCCAGAGTGATTCTTTTTGTTTATAGCATATAATTCATCAAGAATTAATGGAAGCTTGCCCACATTTGATTTCCTTTATAAAATGTGATAGAGTTTTGATATTTTTAATTGATTTAATTTATAAGGAATATACGTTCAATAATATTCCCCACCACCACCCCCCCTTTATGAAAAAAATGAGTTCTCAGTGAATACCTAAGCTAATTTCAGATTGATCCCTCAAATGTTGTTCTCTGTTAGAAGATCTGGATTCCAAAAGATTCTACTTTAGACCAGGCCCACGTGCTGATACTGTAGTTTCATGGCCTCCCAGACTGGAGATAGATGTCACAGGGACCACCCAACTGTTGTGCTCTAGAGAGAGTGAAATCTGGTACCAAAGAAGTACTTATGGAAAGCAAAGTCAGCAGGAATTGGATTTTTTAAACTGGTTTTATTTTTTAATATTAAATACAAAGTTTCATCACCATTTTTGTAAATATTAAACCATTTTAGACTGTTTGAGGCATTTCCTTTCTTATAGATTTTCTGAAGAAGATAATTTTGTATTTAAATGGCCTTTATTTTAACACACAAACAGCAAGAAGTACTTGATTGCTATATGTTTTCGTAAAAGAACGAGGTATGGTCTCCCTTAACTGTATATTTTACGGTTTATAAACCATTGAAGAAAACTCACCAGAATGCAAGTGAATTTTTTAGATGCAGGTGTTTGAAAAATATGCAGAGAATTAGCCTTTGCAGTCGCTGTTAGTTTTGGTATGAAGTACTAGCAGTGACATAGTAATTCCAATCTAGGTGACAAATGAGCCCAGATTATCCATACACACCATATTAGAAACTGTACCAACCTGTTCCACCTTGCCAAACACCCAGCACCATTTCTTGGGGAAGGACTTTGCCTGATGACTGCCAAAAGGGAGAGCAGGTTGTTCTTCACCAGCCGTGGCTGGATCTGACATGTTCCCTTCCCCTTGTGCTTTTCTGTCTTCCTTTTTAGAGAGGGCTTGTGATTCAGGGATGGCAAGTCACTTGTTTAAGGGCTTAACATGAAGACTTTTATATAGCAGAGGCTATTGAAGCATTTATCTTTTAAGAAACAGCATATATATCTATAGAATTTGAGTGTATGTGTTTTGTAAACATCTCTGAGAAATGAATAGGTCAATTTTGGGGCTTTCCAACCTTAATAATGTCTTTTTTCTTGTCTGTCTCACTTATATGAGCTATTATGCTGTAACATCGTATATTTCTTGTTTTGAAGTTTGGGAAGATACATTTTTTTGTTCTTCTACAATGCATCAATATTTTATCTTATTATTTTTTTAAAGAGAATTGATTAAATTGAACAAAAACGACAAGATATTGGAAAATACAATGCTCTTATAATCTGAGACATTCTTTGAAGGCTATACAGGATACAGGTAACAAATTCTGCTAGATGACAAAAGATGATCTTTCCTCTATCAAGGACAATGATAGAACAGCAGTCTTGGACAGACGTGATATATTTTGAAGAGCAAAGACTCTTACCGGTAGGAATTCAAGATAAAGTTTAGTGTAGAAAATCTCTACTGACAAACTTAGCAAGCATCAGCATTTCCTATGCCAGAATATATGAAGTTGTAAAACAGACAGCAGAAGGCTAATATTTAAGAATGGTGCAAAGGAACAGCTCTTGTTCACCTCCTAAAAATGAGAGTATTCATAGGGTTTATTGGAGACAAATTAAATCTCATTTCCATATAGATGAGGTAAAAAGGAAAGCTACATTTCATAAATCCCTTGGCCTCATGTCTACAACGTTTAGCCAAGAACCAAGTCAATCTTTTTAAAAACAATAGATTTTCTTTAAACCACCAAAAAATCAGACACCTTTTTGATCAAAATTCTCCACAGTATACTACCTCTAAGTGATAAATGATCTACTGGAGGAGATGAATGAATGGAGTGAACCCGTGTATAGACCATTCACTGACTGTGGGAAAGGTCTTAATTCAGCTGAAAGGAACTTGTCTTGGATCCCTGTTGAGCTAAAGAGGCAGAGCATGAAAGATTACATTGAACATCTGAGAAACATCAACATAACTGAATCAACTATGTTTTATTTAACTGTGGAAAAGATAAAAAGAGAGAGAGGGAAGTGCGAGGTGAAGATGCCTCATTCTCACCCTTTATGGCCAGACCGAGAAGGAAGTGGACAGTGGTTTAACAGAGAAGACAAGACATTTTTCAGGAGCCTAGAAATGTTGTAAATATATGTAGGGTATGACTGATACAGGTCACAGAATCACATCATGGTTGTGTTGGAAGGGCCATCTGGAGACCATCTGTTCCAACTCCCCTGCTCAAGCAGGGCCACCCAGAGCAGGGAGCTCAGGACCATGTCCAGGCAGCTTCTGGAAGCCCAGACTGTAATATTTTAGCCAAGTTTTCATGTGAGAAGGCTTCCTTTGCCTGGAACTCCTCCCTGCCATCCCCACTCCTCTCCTGAGCAGCTGGAGGTGCCCAGGTGTGCAGACCTCCTCCCCACCTTGGGAAAAGCCGTGGTCCAGGCAGTTTTATCATGGAAGGTAAAGAAGAGATTTAGAGGCCTCTTTACCTTCCTACTCCAGGTGTTTGTCCACAGAGCTGTTCTTGCAGTTTCTCTTTCCTTCTGGCTGCAAGCACATCTGCAGAGAACCAAGGTGTGCACATGCACGGTATTTTTTATAATCATGTAGCATATTTCTAGTGATAAAGGGTAAACACTTAGCAGTTACTAGCTAGCCCAGCTATGCTACAACTAGTAGATAATATCTGTGTCTTCTGAATTTCCTTTCTGCTATTAGAATACGTTCTTTCAAATAGCAAACTGCCTATCACTTACTAATCTGGCCATTGTGTAACTAATACAATAAATATGTCTCCTGTAAAGTGCAGTGAAGTAATGAGCAATTTAATGAGTTAAGCAAAGAAAGATAGAAAGTGAAAATAAGAAACCATGGAAACTAGCTCACTAATCCTAGCAGAGTGCCAGCAGACTAATGAAGACAGACGGAGAGTGAAAATGAGAATAAAAAGGAGAAACATCTCACTGAAGGCAGAGATACGAGATATCTGTGCCTTTAAAAGATTCCTGTGTTTGCTCCTTGTGCTAAGCTGACATTTTGCTTTTTCATAATTGCCTTAGAATTGTTTTCTGTCAAGGACATTGAGTCAAAAACATTGTTTGCGACCAGACCCTTTTATTAGCTTTTGATTTCCTGGTCTCCTATCCCAAATTGCACAGTTTATTGGAAATTCCAAGTAGATGCTAGTATTTGGAGATGTTAATTAGTTGACCTGGCTTTCCTTCCTCCTTTCCTTCTCCCAGATTTAGTAGTAATGAGTCAGCATCAACACTCTATATCCTCTACAGTTGTGATGGAAAGTGTTGCTTTTCCTAGTTTGGCTAAAAAAATTGGGTTTGGGGTGGCTGGTTCTTGCCTGGGGTCCAACTGCAATTCCAGAGGCACTGCCAAACTGTGACCCAAATCTGAGCTTAGATCTCCTCTGTAGCTATTGAAAGGCATAGGAGTGGGACTTACCTTGGTTAAATAGCAGTGAAATACAGGAAAATGATCAAACACCCTCACTCTTTCATACTTAACTGTAAACAGTCATGTATTTTAAAAACCTTTAAAGTAAGTTTAGCTAGTAAGGAATCTGACCAAGAATCTTGGATTCATCCTGTAGTTCTGATCTGGTCTGCCTGATGCTAATACCTAGTGCTACCTCAGGAAAAAGAACACTTTTCTCAAAAGGTATTTAAAACTCCATACTGAGTTATAGTGTACCCTTCATTCTTAGAGCCTTCTTGGTTTTCTTTTTTTTTTTTTCTCTTTCCATTTTTTTTTTCCTCTAGTACAGCATATAAAATATACACAAAAGACAACCTCTGTAGCTCTTGCTGTAAATATGAAGCTATGTGCAGACCTCCATAGCGGTGGTATCCGCTGGGTTTGCTGTGACCATGTCCTAATCCAACATGTGCTGTGCACCCATGCTTGGCTGGGGCTGGAATCTAGATTTTCTCACTTCCCTTCTCTTAGGGACTAAACTCAACTGCAGTGTTTCATGACATAGCTTTTGCCTTTAATAATGCCTTGGAGCAAACAGGACACGCCTTCAGGCACATCTTGAAAACATGTCAGGTAAATGAGGCTGTTTATGAGAGATCTGTTAGAGCCAGTTCAATAGTATGTAATTTAAGACTATGTTTTAGACTAAGGGTGGGGACTCTCATGTACTGGGTTAATACATACATGACCTTTAGCACATCCTGACCTTCCTCAGCCTGAGATAATGTTCCATAACAAATTTATTGTGGCGGGGAGATGATTTGTCACCCAGCTGAAGTAACTGGTAAGAACAAAAGGGGATAGGGACCGAGTGGATTCTGCCAGTTGGGAATAGTCTTTTATTTATTCTCTGCATTTAGATTGTAATTCTTTACGTACAATGTCTGATTTGGCCCCAGTTCCACTAATGGATACTTCCTGCTTTACTTACGGTCTGCCTTGTCTTGTACTTTGTTAGTGTTCATCCCCTTAGACCATAAGCCCGTGAGAGCACAGACCCTTGTCTGCTGGGCTCTCACCCACTGCTGCCCAGCAGCAATTGTATTTATAGTGCTATGTACATTAATGAGTAATAAGTCATCCACAAAACAAATTCTCCCTGGTTAGAAACTTGGCAAGCGATATGCAGCCTCAGAGAATTTTCACACAAGAAATTTTGCATCATAAGTGAAAATACGTACCTCCATTCTGATCATAAATTCTGCAGAAAGCAGAGTGAGAATATTTGAGTTTTTAAGTCACTTTATTTGCTGTAATTGTTTACTCTGTGTTAAGACATCTAAGAGGAAAAGCTTTTTATAAATAACACCTTGCATGTTTTTGAAGAAAGCTGGGGCTTCTATCAGAGCAAGAAATATGCATAAAGAATTTCCAGTGAATATTTGCTTGACTAAAAATGGCATTGTCAGTGGTTATATTTTCTTTTTTTTTTTTTTCCAGTTACTTTGTGAATATTTATAGATGTCACCTTTTAATCAAATATATTAGAAATTTTATAGAAAATTACTTTTGAAGGAGAGGATTCAGTTATTTTAGGTCCTGCAGCCATCCATGGAAGCACAAACTAAGAAACACAGACATGGCAATATGACCGTATTTGTTAAATAAAAGTATTACACCAATCTGCACCAGACTTTTGAATATGAAAATATTTAAAAGATAACCTGCAGTACCAATGTAGCAAATAGAATTATTCTGCAAGAAATGTGGTAGAGCAAGCAATGGTGAGGTTTTGAGCAGCTGCACTGTTTTCTTTCCTTTTTTTTCCTTTTTTCCCTTCCCTACCTTTTATCTTCTCTTGGCAAAATGGGAAAGAATACCTGTAAAAGAGAAAGAGAAGCCAGTGTAATAATTAATTTACAACATCTATTGGGTCTGGAAATCAAATAATTTTTGCTTAACATTTTTGCATAAAATCATTGAGATTTTATCTGTTGAAAAGGACTTAAAAATACCCAGCTATAAGTATTTCACCACCTAATTTTTTCCCCCCCCCAGGGGATCTAGATCTTCGTGGTCATATCAGTTACTATGAACACCTCACTTTTACGCAGCTCTTTGCCACACTTTTAAGACATTATAGATATGACATAGAATGAATTGCCTGTCTTAATTCTCTTGCAAAGGACAATGGTATTAATTTAAGGATCAAGTTCACCTATACTTTTATGAAATTAACCCTGGATTATATACCTGCAACTGTAATGTTTCTCTTACTGTGTAATACTGCTACTGAGCACGTTAATAAATTATTTGTCTCCTATGATTACAATAAAATATTTTAAAATGAAACCCAGAGATGCAATTAAATTAATGGACTCAAGGAGAAATATAAAGCTATAGGATGTAACAATGTAAAAGGCTATCTCATGGTTGTGTGAACCTTTTTATTATTGGATGGATTTTCACTATTAAGAAATCTAAGTTCTTTTAGACCCCACATTGACATTAAAAGGCAGGGTCGCATGAAAATAATGCTTAATATTAAGTTATGCATACACTCAAAAGCTAAGAGAAGATTCCGAGTCTTGGACAAGAATCTGAAGCTCACAGAACTCATGCCTATTTTTCAATGCATTCTTCTCCCCAAGTCCCATTTTCTGAAGTTCATCCACTTCTTCCTTCTTTCCAGAGTCCTCAAGGAAGCATCAGAAGTGAATTTGAGACTTACTATGAAGTAGGATGAATAATTTTTATACATCAGAATTAAATTCCTTATAACGTAGAGCCTTTGGAAAAATGAATCTACTGGGGGGACAAATTGGATTGCTGTATTTAGGTTTAGGTGTTCAGATACAAAGGCACAAGAACATTCTCCAGTAGCAGCAGTACTGTGAGTCCCTGTGTCTTCTCTTGAAGGAAACTAGATTTTTACTGTTGTTTGCAGTAAGATCAGTTTTTACACGATGGATATCAGCCCAAATAAAATGAAATGAATAATGTTTTATATTTTTATTTTCGCTGGTGCAAGTCTGTGTATTTGAAGGACTGAGAATTTGGCAGAGAACAGGTAATATGGTGTCAAGCTGATCACATGCCTACTGCTTATGTCTCCTTATAATGGTGCTTTCATGGCAAATTCATCTCATAATGGCTAGTGTTGATCGACTTTTTGGTCAAATGCTGTTCTATTGTTCTTGAAAAATAGGAAGAATTTTTACAGGCTCTATGTTCCTTAAACAGTTTTGTCAGTGCCCTTTGAAATATTTCAGTGTATTATACTAGTGATCATATATGAAGAATCTGCTAAGTAAATCTGCCACACCAGTTCAATACCATTTTAATTGAACTGTCTATGTATTTAAATTGAAATGGTCAATTGCAGAGGTATATTTGCCCAGGAAACCCAGCTTATAAACCCAATTTATTCAGTAACAGAAAGAAATCTACATAAAATTACAGAGGCAGGAGCCCCAAGTATTACTTGTGCGTCTTTCCCTCAGCAGACTGCCTCTTTAAATTGGTCTCGGAGAAAGAACAGTGCATTTATAATTTAGCTTGTCCTGAAGGAGAACTCTTCTCTGTGGGAGGATCCTCTTTAATTACAAATTCACAGTAATAAGATGAGAAATGAGCAAGCAAGAAAGTACTGCTGGAATGAGACATGATAAATCAGTTTGTCCAGGAAGCACGTTTATACCAGATCTATCACCACATTCAGCACAGCGCTATCTTTCTTATTTCAATAAGGAAATCTCATGAAGAAATTTTAATTGCATACTATTAGGTGAAAGTCAATGTCCCATAATGAGCAAAGTGAAACCTGCATTTTTTCTTCTTTTATCTTCATGCTTTGAGTTCCCAAGGATTAACACAAAATGATTTGCCCTTAAATTGCACCCTTTTTTTTTTTTTGTTCATTTGTCTGAAGGTTGTAGATTTTAGGTAATTTCAAAGGCACCAAGCTTTTGCTGTATGCTTCATGCCTGCAAGTTGGGAGTCAGAGGGGAAAAAATTCCAATTTTCGAAGTCTCCTATTGTTAAGGGTGACTGAATGGCAGCCTGCAATTATATGATTTCAATGTAATTCATTCAGTAGGGAAGAGCTTGGTTCATAGAAGCCTGGCTTAAAAGATTGGCATTGCTGTGTGATTAATTTCCAAACTTTGGAGGTATTTTCAACAGCATACAATGGAAGCATGTGACAGTGACATTTTCTGGATTTGTGCTAGGATTGCTTTATAATTGAAGTGCTAGGCTTGTGGGGATCACATTATCATTGGACTTTCATTTGTTCAGAGGGTGAGCATATGTTTGTATGCATACAAACATATTTTATATATATATATGCATTCATGAGTGTGCGTGTGCATCTGTATATTTGAATACACATGCATGTGAAGTGTACACAAGGATTTTATTATGCAGATATTTTATAGCATGCTTGCACTTGTCCCTTTCACCCAGATTTTCAAGAGTTACTTTTTCCTTCCTTTCACAGAATGATGAGGCTCATTCTTGAAAAAGTTGTAATTTAATGCTTGATTTAAGATATTTAAGCAAGAAGAGTATTTGTTTTGTGAGTGAATTAAATTTGTGAGTTATAATTACAGACAAAAATTGCAATAATGAGCACTGGGAAGTACATTCTCTAAAACAGCATTTTGTGGTCCATTGTTTGTTATGGTCAATAGATTCCCTAATTACTTATATTTAAACCTGTGCCAAATCTTCATTATCAAACCTCAAACCACATGAGCCTTACCTCCACAGAAAAGAGCTGAAATGAATCAGGAATGAAAACAGAACACTTTCTACTTCCCACCAAAAGAAAGATGCACTGAATTTCTACATCAAAGGAAAAGGAAATTGAGAGTGACGCTCTCAAAATGTTAAGTCAAAAAGTAATGCACATAATTTTTAGCTCTCTTAACTTTTTCCACAGTTTTGAACCCACAGGTTTTATATTGCAAGTTTTTGCCTGCCAAATCTGGTGGCCTTCTATGATGGGGTTACAGCATTGGTAGGTAGGTAGGTAGCAACTGACATCATCTACCTGGAGTTTATATTGAGAGGGAAACCTGGGATTAAATTTGGCAATACTGGGTGGAGTTGATTCTAATTGAAAATTTTCTGATAAAAATATATTTGTCAGAAAAAGCAAATCAGCTACTGTTTTTGCTGGAAAACTCACACCAGTTACAAAAGAAAATATTCCTGAGATGAACATTCCTGTGTCAAGTTCATATTCTTTGGGTTTCATGAAAGCCTGTAAAAGTTTTAGGATTCAGAAACACTTTTGGAGTCATGGCACCAGTCCTCCCAGCCAGCTTCAGCTACAGTTTTGGGAAGTTCTGGTCTGTGATTGGTCCAGCTGTGGAGACATGGTCTTTTAGAGCCAGTATGGGAGGGAGGGCTGGTAGGTGGCCTGATATGTCCTTGCATGCACTTCATTTTCCATCCCTCCAGCTGTAGAGGCACCTGATCCTTTCATCTGATGGTCTGAGGATTATTGGCTCCTCTGGTTTGTTTGTGAGATTTCTTCTGATAGAAGGTGTCATTTGCTTCCTTGTCATGATGAATCTGATCTGAAGCATCACAAGGATCAGATGTGATCCTCCTAAAGTTTGAGACTGCTCAGAGATTTTGAACTTGTCCCTTTACAAACTGTTTCTCCAAGATGGTGGTTCAACTTGATACATCGTGTGGATGGATCCCTCTCCAAGCCCAGCCTGAAATTCAGACCAGTATAAATTTCTTGGGGAATGTGGCAAATGAAATGGGATTGAGTTAAAAGGCAAGAAATTAAACAAGATTTTTAAAATATTTTTTCTTGTGGGAAAGACTGATGAGTGCTTGCAGGTCTTGTGTGTTTAAACTCTACCCAGTGTTAGTCTGATGGTCTGCACTGCTGCCTTGTAAGGAGAAAAAAATTAAAACTTGGAATAATAAAAATTTCTGTTCAGCATATTTTCCCCAAAAGCTGAGGAAAAAAAAAAAAAAAAGCAGTGTCAAGACACTTATGTACTGCCCAAATGCTCTGAATTTCCATGGTGATCAGAAGTCCTAGGGAGAATTTGCCCAGGGCAATGCAGCCTCCCTATTTCTGCCACCTATTTCTCATCTGGTTTTGACCTGTGGTGAGTTGCTGCTCTGTTTTTTGTATGACTTCTCTCCTCCTTTAGTGTTGTACAGCATCCCCTCGTGTTCCTTGTTTAGCTGAAGTACATGGGAGCTCATCAAGGGGCAGTGACATCTCTATCCATCTGGGTCTCACTGCATTTTCAGAACAACCCTCTCCTCAGGATGGGGTCTTTAGGAGGCCAAAATATTACAGGGCTAGAGATTGCTTTTGGCATTTCAGTAAACCAGGGTCGTCTTTTGAGTGAACCCAGCATTACCACAGGAAAGTGCCAGGGAATGTGAAGCAGCCAGGAGCCAGTGTTATGAGATGATAAAAGCTGTTAAAAATGTCAGATTGCCTGTCTGGTCCTGGTAGCTGCAGGCAGTGGAGCACAGAGGAGGGGATGAAAAGGTAGGGATGGGGAGGCTTACATGGGCTGTGTTTCCCTCCCTCGGAGAAAGGTGGGTTGTGTGATGGACACATGCCATGTGGGGGAAATTCTCCTCTCAGTATGAAATGATTGTCTATTTGTTCTGCTTGCGGAGCTCCCATTAACGTCGGTGAGACTCGTGGAAAGAGTTCTGAACGGGAAGCCAAGAGCAACTGTGAATCAGAGATGAGCAATTTGCCCCATAATGTGAAGGTAGTTTTATGAGCTGTTTATTCAATGTACACTGAAATTGAAACTCTTCAAAAATGACCCAGTTGTAGAGTCACCTCTTCCCACTGTGTTACATAAACACCACTGCTTTGTTTTTTGCAGACCTTCAGGGATGCTAGGAAAACAGGGGTGCGAAGGACTTAATATAACCCATTGATATCAGAATAAATGACGTTTTATAACCCCATTCATAGAACAATCCTTTTCTCACAACCATTTCATTTCTGTAATTTCAAAGGAATTACAGTACTCAGCAATAGCTATTTTGAAATAATTTCATTTTTGACAAAAACATACTCAAAATATACTCAAAATGTGCTCAAAATATAGAGTAAGTGGTAGCAAGTGTCAGTAATTTGTCTCATGACAGGAAAGAAAGGGGTAAATAATGGGATTTCTGTAACTTTCCATAAAAGCAATCAGGTTAACACCCTATCCTACTGTATGAACTCTGTAGCAACTAATGGATAATTGCCAACGATATCAAGTGTTTATGCAGGATTTAATTCCAGATTTGGTGTGTTTTGGAGTAGTAACACACAGAAAGTGCAGCTTTTGTGGTTTTGTGTTGTTCGTGCTTTTTTTAAATACAGATTTGTTTATGAAATAATATCTGTGGATGTTGAGACAAACAACTGAAAGCTGGTCTTATAATGAAAGAAAGAGCATACTGCTATTTTAGTTATTGTCACAAAGAAGGGGAAAGATAATTCCTGAAGCTGCACTTTGAGAAGAGAAAATATGGAAAAAATGTCAGAGGAGTGAGTTTGGATGATGTGTTAAAGGAGAAACAAGAGAGAGAGGTAACTGGTGATACCACATCTCCAGTATATGGGATAAATAGAGGAATTTTACCAAATCTTTATGCATGAACCATAGAATATGCAGCTCTAAACTCAGATGACTGTATCACATTGCTAATCAGAAAACGAGAAAAGATATTTGGAATGATTCTTGACAAAAGGAGAAATGTGCCAAGCTTTACATGATTTATATCATTATTATATGATAAATAATATATTTATTTATGTTGCAGTGATGCACAGCAGTCACCAAGAAAGGTGCAAGGCCCTTCTTACGAAAAGTAATTTGCAGTTAATAGATAATGAAAAGGCAGCCACTGCTCCAAAAGTGCCTGTTCAGTACCTATATCACCAGGTAGCGTACATAACTTTTGTCTTTCCCCACTCATAGTGGGAATAAGTGAAAACATATTTGTGTTTCTATGTGGTTACGAATTTCTGGAGAAATTTCCTTTTGAATAGATGAGGCTGATGGAAGCTGGTGCTGTGTGACGGCTGCTTGGTGGCCTTGATGTCATGGGCTGTGAAATCATCTGGCCATGGTCCAGTTCCTGTTCTGTGCCACAGGCTGAAAAGAGCTGTCTGTGCCACCACCTATTTCTAGAGTGTCACAAGGATGCAGAGCTTTGTGAGGCTCTGGCTGTCTTTCTCACTGTCTCTCTGGTCCAAAGAACATCCTAATCCAGTCACAGAGTGAAAAGGAGGCTTCTGCCAGCTGTAGCCGTGCTTTCAAACACACTGTCACTGCTATGTTAAGAGAGCTTGCTAGGTGCTTGCCAGGATGTATGGTTTGGGTTAGCATGGTTGCTTGGAAGAAAACCTCCCTTTGCAATATATACTGGGGTTTTACTGACTTGCAAAAGTGTCTAGGTAATTCAGTACCTCTGCAATCCACTGTGGCCCTTTAAGTGTACTAACGCTGCTGCTTAGTTCTTTTCTTCTTTAATTGCATGTTTAAAGTTAAAACCCTCACTGCAGGCAAGAACTACTCTGTTTCAAGTATTTTCTGCCTTCCTAGACAGTACAATTTCTTATTTTTGAGGAAATATACCTCCTCCTGTAGATAACTTCTTCGTAATTTATTCAACAAAGACCAAGAAACACAGGTGAGCAATCTGCATACCAGTCCACACATTAACATAGGGATGCTTAATTTTTGCCCTATCTCAATATGTGACTTCCCCTTAAGTTCTACTGTTCCAATCTTTTTTTTTCATTTTAAAGCTTTAAATTTGTTAAAATTACTGCTAATTTGAATGCATAATCCTTCTGATGCACTACTTCTGAAATCTATAGAAAGTCTATGCAATCAGCAGAACTCTTTTTGAGAAATAAGTCAGTGTTGTCTTGCAGTAATATTGAAAAATCCTTGTTACATTGTGTCATAGAATCATAGAATCATGGTGCAAAGGTCATTCCAAACATAGTTAATGCATGTATGCAAGGGCTTGAGTATTAAAACTACATGTATTAGTTGCAGGTACATGGAAGTACCTGCTGAGTACAGGAGGTGCTTGCTTCTGGGGGAAATTTCCAGGTTTGTAGGTGTAACAGTTTGTGTGGTCTGTAAGCTAAAAACCAGATTATGATAGAGTAACTTGGCACAATTAGCACAATTTCAAATTAATGTCATCAAATTCCTGTAACTGCTATACTTTCAATGTGCTTTGGAAGGCTTGGTTACATAAAATATTATGAATAGATTTTTTTCTTTTTCCTAAAATGGTCTTGTGAGGATCAAAATCATTCAAGTCTTGATCATGGTGGGTCCTGCAAGTGTGAGCTACCCTCTCCAAGTTGGAAGGAGGTTGCATCCCTGAGGTTTTCTTGACTTAACCCATCCACACACCTTGTATACCCACTTTGGCAGCCCAGTGACCCACTGAATGCAGTGATGAAAACTTGGTGTTATTTGACCTTTATATCTGGTTAAAATGCCTGGTGCTGGGCTTAGCTGAGTTTGGATACTACCATGGCATTTTGAATTCAGGATGACTATATAATATCAATTAAAACGACAGTGACAGGGCTTTTCTTGTACAACTCTTTAATACAAGCTGTAAGACACAGAGGGACTTGGTGGTTTCTTTGTGGCTCGTTTCTTTCCTAGTCTCTGTATTTTCAACTAAGGGGACACGGTCCCCTGCCAGTAGATGCAGGCTATTTAAATGCTCCATTGGAGAGGGATTAAAGTTTATGCAAGGTCACTGGGGATGTGATAATTATAATCACAGGTTTTTGGCTCCACAATGACAGCCATTTGTTATTTTCGCTCGAGTAATTCCTGCAGCTTGGAGCTGTTGACAAGCGTGCACTGATTTACTGGCCCCCCCAGGTCCCAAGGCAGTGTCCGCTCTGAAGTCTGACACCCCTGCCTGGCTCCTGCTGCTTTCAGTATCTTTTCTGCTGCGAGCTGCAATACCGACTGAAAATTGGAGAAAAATATTGTGTTAGTTTATAATGGGATCAGAGAGAGAGAGACATAGGGTTGCTGAGTTTGTTACTACTCTGCAGCTTCCCCACTCCCCTTCCAAACCTGAGCATTTGTTTCTGTTGTGGGGGGATTAATAAACTGCTGATGTGATTTACACTGTAAGACCATTGGGGTATTTTTGCGGTGGAGAGGCCTTGAGAGCTTGAATGCAAAGATCAAGAGAAAAAAAATATCCATTCTTGTGAGAAGCAGATCTCCCTTCTGTCTCTTCAGCCTCCTCACCTCCCTTTTCTTTTCTTTTTGATTTATGTTGCCTTATTTTGTTTGTTTTTGCAATCAGAGGTAAGAACATTTTAATACATATTAAATGGTGATAAATTGAGAATAGCTGATGGGTTAGTGCCGATATGACATTTGTCTTTATGGGTGGGGAGATTGATAACTCACGAGTGGTGTGAAAAATCAAGCAAAATCACTTAATAGGGAATCTATTTTTTGGATGAGCATTTTTCTTTTGTGCAGGCGCATGACTGCCTTGATAGCTCTTTATATTTTGTTTATTCAGCTTATCTGTGCTTTCCCCAGGCCTCCAATTTTTTCATTCCTTTCCCTCTCTAAAACACCCCAACCTCCCCACTCTGCATTTAATACACGACCTTTCTCCCCTGCTGAACCTCCAACACCAACTTGTTTCTTGCCTTCAGTTCAAGCTTCCCTTTGCTCTTCCTGGACACATTGCAAAGTCTTCTACATCTGGTCCAACATCTGTGCTTTTACTTCAAAGCACAAACCAAGCTGGTCCAGGACACTTCCAGATGTCTCCAGAAGAAACCAGGAGAGCAATTGGGAAACTCAATGTAATGCCAGGTGAGCGTAGAGGTTTTACAATTTTCACCAGCTGCCTGAAAGCCTTGTTTAAGAAGCTGTCCTTGCCCATGCCTGGTAGTTTCACCCAGCCTAGTACTGCACCTCTCTTTCTTTCTGCTCTGGGGAGTTGAATTTGGGTTTGGCTTTGTCGTTTTCTTGCGACTACTTAGCCTTGGACTTCTTGCTGCCACCTCTCAGTACCTGCCTTTCTGGAGCGTTGTACAAGATCTCACCTGCTTTCCTGCATGTGTGCTTGGTCCTTCTCTGAGATGTTTGGTACAAAACATCCCTTTCTCACCAGCCACCTCAGATTTTCCAGAGCTGCCTTGCTTTCATTTTCTTAGAATAATGTTTTTGTCTGTTTTTATGCAAGGTTTTTCTGTGTGTGCTGGGATAAAGGATCTCAGGGTTCCTATGGATGTGTGCCTGAAGGCTCTGGCTTAAACTCTGCCCAAGCTGGGGACAAATACAATGCCTGATCACAGACCTGGTATTGTCTGACTGCAGATGTGGTATGATTGCAGATGTGCTATGATTGCAACAGCTTTGTTTTCTTAGGGAACTGGGCAAATAAGAAGTCTGTTTGGCTGTCCCCAGATAACCAGCATCCTGTCTCTGAGTCTCACACCTCTTTTCCTTGCCATCCTCTCACAGTCTCTTCCTTTGCCACTGGTTTCTAGAATGTCTTTGGGTGTGGACTAGGTATGCTCAACAGAATATGCTTCATATTCTTTATTCCTTTAACCCTCTGCTCTTTGCCTACTAGCCTTTATTGTTTCTGCTTAATGTTACACTACAGCTTCCAAAATTTAAATCCTATACACACAGGATTTCTTCTTCTGGGTGCATTACTCCAATATTTCATAATCCAGGCCATGAGTATGCCATAAAGGTGAAAAACATTTGATTTAACCTTGAAGTTTAATTTAATATTTTTCTCCCATCTCTAGTTTTACCTTTTGAGCAATAGTAAAATTTCCACTCATTTAAATCCTGCTTCATCAGAGATCCTTATTTGTTTTATTTCTTTCTGAGCTACTGTAATCTTCTGTGTTTATCTCTGTCTGAAAACCTGGCCCCATTGCACTGTGAGCTAACTGAAAGAACTTACAAAGTTAAGTAGATAAATTTCAGTGAAAAGGAAGGTTTAGTGGTTTTTTGTTTTCTTTTGTTTTCCCTAACAAAATCATGCAAGTTTCTTGGTTTCATGCAGAATGTTTTTGTCAGAAGCATCAGCAGAACCCATCTCTGTAAAATGTCAAACCCAAGGCTAAATGGAAAGTCACTGGTCTTCTGCAAGTACTTTTTTGTTACTAAATAAAATCTAACCTCATAAGAATTTAAATAAAGAAGCTCTTCTTAAAAAGCAGTGTTTACCACTTTAGCAAAACTGTTTACTCTGATGCTATATTGCAATGCCTAGAGTTTAACACTGAGGGACAAGAACTTGCCACTGCTGTGTAAAATAATTATATTAGGAATGTTATAATGATTAAATAAATATCTATGGATTCTAAGACTGTTATGAACACTGGTGAATTAATTGGTACTTGGAAATTAGTAGTGATTTCATCTGGATTTTACCCCAAAGAAATGATTTAATAGTACCAGCATTTGTGTTACTTTGTATTGCATGGTGCCTCACCATGTTTGTGGGATGCAGTTTGAAATGCTTTCAGCAGTAGCATTGGTTTCCCTTGCCCACTCTGAGGAAGCAGTGGATCTGAATGCAGCAGACACTTGCTTTCAGCTGCAAAAAAATGTTTATGTATCAGTGTGGGTCTGTTTTGAAATCTCATGATTTTTAGGCAAACTAGTAAGTTTTTTGGTGTATGGGAAAACGGAATTTTACTGCATGTACTCTTGTTGGATAAATTGTTTGAGGTATTTCCCAAATAGCCCTAAAATTCACAACAAATTGGAAGAACCCAAAGGAGCTCTACATGTTCTGCTGTATTTTGAAGAAGGACTACAAAAATTCAGTCAATTCTTTATTGCAACAGGAAGTCGTAAAAGGGCAACTGAGAAGTCAGGTTTCCTGGCCTTGTAGATGTTCTAGTCCTTCTTTTAAGATATTTCATTTTTACATGGAAAATGCTCAAAGACTTGTAGTATCACTAGCATGAGATGACTCAGGATTTGCTACTTGAGATGATTGATAGATAATGGTTTTGAGGTGAGGTCCTCTATAAAACCTTGAAGGACGAATTAGGTGAACAATGGGTGGGTTCCATGGGTTGTTAAATGATAGTTTGGCAAATTCTCCTTATGCACAAGTGATCAGCCTGTGTACAGCAGTAATTACTACCCTCTCTCTCAAACATCCAACAATGGCTAAAAGTTTTCAGTTTAGACCCTCAAACAGTGCTGTGCTCTCATATTACTATAGTCACATGATACGTAGGCAAGATGAGGGTCAAGTCATTACAGATAAGTATTGACCAACCAATGACCCATGGGGACATGATTCCAGCTTTCTGGAATATGTAAAGCTGTTATCAAGTAGACAGTGATTGGTTTCTTCAGTTGTACCTCATATTCAGCAAGAACTCATTAGGAAGCAGTAGACTTAAATGAAATGAAGGAAATTTAAGTTATAATTTAGAAAGCACTTTCTAACTTTGAGGACAGGTAATGATTCATCAGCTGAGTTACTGAAACCCAGTCTCTGGAGGTTTTTACTACTGGAAAGTGAGGATTCAAGGGCTACTTGTTCATGGATTGGAATAGGTAGATTTTTTTTGTTTGTTTGTTCTTTGCTTTGTTTCATTCCTGAAATCATGATGAAAACTTAGAAATATTATTCAGTACCTTCCCCACTTCCTAATATTCCAAGTGTGAAGATCTGCTTTTAATTCCTTGTTTTCCACCCATTTTAATCTTTACACAGACTCTTTGCCTTTCTTCATCTCTATTTTTGTAGGGCCTGTCTCAGGGAAAATGATGTTTAGTCCTATTCTTCTTCATTCCCCAATGCATCTGTGCTGGCAAAGTAAGTCTGCTGTGAATTCCTCAGTCCTGAGTGATACACTGTAGATGAACGGTGCTATATAAATGTAAATTTCAATTCATTCCCTTCATTCATTCAACAAGCTATCAACACAACCTTGTCATTTCAATTTTTCACACTTTTTTGTGGGAGTCCTCTGTCTCATTTTCTCAGTCCAGTGCCAAAGGTGACCAGGCTGTGTTAGAATATACGGTCACTTTAAAATTTTTTTTTATTTTTTAAGCAGTCAGACATAATGAGAAGGAGGAAGCCAGTTGGAGCCTCAGCCAACCTTCCTTTCTGGTTCATTAACCAGACTACAGCAAAACAGGTACTGCTACCATTGCCACCACTCTCCATGTACCAGTATATGCCCTGTTAGCAATATTTTTCAGACTTTGGTAAATGACACATTTTAACACTGCTCAATAAAAACATTGAAAAAAAAAAGTAGGAAATATTCACATTCCAGAATTCTCAAGGAAGGAGGGGAAATACATTACAGAAAAATTATCTTCCAAAATTCCCCCTTCATTTTACTGACAAAAAGAAAAGGAACTGTTCTTCCACTGTTCTGCCTAGGACTTTTTCTCCCACAGATTGAGTATAGATTTTGCAGGTGAAGGTGTTCTTGTGTGTATTTACACATCTTCTTGCTTAAGGGAGAGATACCAGTTCTTACATGTGAGTGTGATTGACTTTCCAAACAGTTCATGCCAGCACTTTCAAGACAAACATGATTTTTTTTTTTTTTAAAAAAAAAAGGTCGTTTAATAGCCACCCATGGTGTTCTGGCCTTTTCAGGTTTCTACTTAGTTATCTGAGTGCAAAAGAATGATACTCCCCCTGGCACTTAAAATATCATTGTCATTGGTATGACCGTTCCCAGACTGGCCAACATTAAATTGCCTTTCCAAAGTTTTTGAGTTTCTTTTTGCCACAGCTGGCCTGATAATTCCGTGCCTCTTGACATCCTTCCGAACTTTGGGACTTCTGGACTGCCTTGTTGATGTGGTCCTGGTTTCATAACAAATTTGTCTATTTAGCTTATCCATTTGTCCTTACAAAGGGCAATCATAATATCATAATATATCTTAATGTATATGTGGCTTGGTCAATTTACAACCCTTTGTGAAAGCTACACAACGTTATTCAAGATGTATAGGTTTTTACCCCAAGAATCTGTGGGGAGAGTCTGAATCTTCGTGAATGTGGACTTAGAAGCACTTTGATCTGCTTTAATGCAATGTCTGCTTTTTTTTTTTCTCAATAGAATTTCTCTGCCATCTTAGAGACACTTCTCCATCTGACTCCTGAACCTTACAGAGTTGAAAACAATCTTCTTATTTATCTTAACTTCTCATGCCATCTCCTTTACTGTCTCTTCTTCTGCCTCCTGTATTAATTTTTTTCTTTACACTCTCTTAACTTCCTTCTGCAATCTTTCTAGTCCTCCTCTCTACCTAATGTTTTATAGCTTGCATATGCCTCTTTCTTAACCTTAATTACTTTTTGCACTTCCTACTCCTAGTGTATTTATTGCTTGATAGCACACGTAAGCCTTGGCGTATATTCATTTATCTTTGAATGTTTCTCATTTGCCTTTGGTTCATTTGGTAGTGTTTCTGTATCTCAGCCAGAAGTCTATGGGTTCAAGATTCACCCCAACATTAGTAGTATTTCTCGGGGGTTCATGCTGTAATTGATTTACAGCACTTTTGGTAACATACCGACGTTTTCAAGTGGTAACTTCCATAGACATTTCCTCTGCACAGCCCTGCTAGTTTCCAAGGTATCCAGGCAAATAAATCTAAAGGCCCTATGGCATGTTATGGAAAGAGTAAGAAAACTGTATGTCTTGGTTAATACTTTGAAAAACAAAAACAAAGCAAAAACAAACAAAAAAAACACAACATTTTAGAGAGTACAGCTGTGTGTGTGCATTATTTTTAGCTTGTGCATTTGGCTGCTTTTCATTACTAGTGGGATTTAATCAGGACAGTTGAACAGTTTAACTCTGATTGTTGTTTGTTTTTTGGGGGTGTGGCAAAGAAATTAGCATTTTATTCAACCCTGCTCAACATTGCTGTTAGAAGACACCATCCTAGTGGTAAGAGCCTCATATGCTACTCTGTCAAGCCAGTTACTCTTCCTTTTGTTTATTAAAAGTAAATATTGGTGATTTAAACAGTAATATAGGTATTAAGCATGTCATGGTTTTTATTTACTAATACAAAAGACTGATGTTTTGCTCTCTTAAAGCAAGTTTAAACTGATAACATTGTATTAAATTCTTTGGTTTTATCTGAGTTTGGAGTTACCTCAGTGGTTTTATATCATTTAAGTCAGAATCAACAACAGCTTTATTTAATACTAGATTATAATACAAGATGAGATGGAAGTTCTGAAATGGTCCCATTCCCAGAGTTTTTTGTTATTCACATATGTCTCTGAACTACCAGTCTACTTTTCTTTCCTCATGTATCAGCAAGTAGTGTTGCTAAGTTCAATGAGGTTGGCTTAAAATATATGTATTTTTCAAAATAAATATTACTCTTTTTTGACTTCATTTCTAAAGAATTCCTCTTTTTTCTTTCTGCAATTCATTGTCACATTTGTACGCTATCCTCTACCTCCATCTAGAAAGGGTGTTATTGGAAAAAGGGTGCATTAAAGAAAATTGCACCATAAAATACCCATCCATATCCTGGTCAGATCCATGTCTGACAAAATGGTATGTGATGTTCGTGGCAGGTGGATGTTAACTAAGATTTGCTACGCACTTTTGGGTATGCCTGCTCCAGATTTTATACTGACTTCTATGGAAGAAGAAACATGGATTTAAAGTAGCAAAATTAGCACACAGAAAAAGTCTATTGCTACTCCTTGTTATGCTGCTGCTGTTCACTGTCCTTGAAGAAAGCCATAGGAAATCTGATGGATACATTTTTAATTATTATTTTTTTAAATATAGTAAATTGCACCAAAACTGCCTCTGACGATGATACCCATCAATTTAGTTGAAGATAACCTGGAGAAACAAAAATAAAAACTGACTTGGAAATCTACAGCTGATTTATAAATTGTCTGCTAAAGGCAATTTGCTCTCTGTGTCTGCTGTGCCTACCCAATTGCTGCTGAAACTAATTGCTCTTTTCTGGGCATTCTTCAAAGAAAAAAAAATGTATATATATAAAAATACAAAAAAATGCGTGCCAACATAAAACACCGATTTGTAATCAGAGCTTCCCACTAATTATCAGCTTCTTATTGGAGAATCACGTCCAGCACACAACCTAATTGCAAAAAACAACAGGAGCGCTGGCTATGACAAGCACAAGGTGGAACATTTTCGAGCACATACGGAGCTCTGGCGGTGTCAAGGTCTTTCTCAGGTCAGATCCCTAGCAGCTGATCTAGTTCTGCGCTGAGGGTGATTCAGAGGTTAAGTCTTATACCAAAGGGCTCTTCTGGTCAGACATGTAATTGGAATAACAAAGTCAATATAGGTTGCTGGTTGTGGGACACAATCTTCATTTGATCTCTCACACGGCAGATTAATTAAGTGTTATCAATTAATGGCCTGGTAAAAGTGAACACCCTGTTAGTCACTTTTGCAAGTAGAGTCAAGTGTATGCAAGCCCTGGGGGGGAGGAGAGGGTGGAGGAATCGCCCCTGAGTGGTAATATTGCTTTCCAAGGGCTGGTGAAAAAAAGTATGGGAATATAGGTTGCAAAAAGTAACAACTAAATAATAATAAATGCTTTCCATAGGTTCTGATTTTAGTGATACTGAGCTTCGAGTGGAAATGTGTTTGAAATCATCCAGACAGGCTCTTGTCAATCCTTTTGTGAGAAATGTTACTCTCATTGTTGTACACCAGTGTGCATCAGAAGGCAGCCAGCAGCATGCCGGGCTGGGCGATGTGATACCCTTGAGCATGGATGGATGAGTGCCTGGAGGAACAGGACTGTGGCCTTCCTTAACCCTGCTGTGACTGCTCAGGCGTGCCAGTGCTCATCAAGTGCTCATCGGTGTGATTTGGGACTCCACAACCAGGAGTAACTGACAGTGCCAATTAATAGGTTTGCAGTGTTCAGGATGTCCATCAGAGAGTAGTGGCAAAGGTGTTTCTAAGCTCAGTGGTTCAAATATTTCTTTGTGCCTGTGTTTTATTTAATCTTACCTATCTAATAATGTTTCCACTTTTAAGCTTCCAGGGCTTGATTTGCAAAAATGTAATCAAGTGTAAGCATCTAATACTGAACTTTATTTATCAGAAAGGCATTTGGGGCATAAAGCACGAGTGGTTATCTTCAGTCTACCCAGCGACAAGTAACTGAGCTGAAAACCAAGCAGTCCTTGCTAGTGTTCCTTATCAAGAGCCTGTTTAATTTTGCAAATGCAACAAGCTTCAACAGCTCTTCTTTTTCAAGAGCTTTCTCAGAGGATGCAAGCAGGCATTCAGATAGCCTTCAAAAACAAACTGGAGATATGCATTATTTAGGGAGAATCTGTCTGAAATGTATTTGTTAAATGTTAGCAATTGCTCTTACTGTACATTTTCCTGATAGAAATAATGCATTTCAGCAGTTTGATTTCCTTCATTTCATGCAACAAAAAAATGATGGAGTTTGCCTCCATGGATTTAGAGCACTGGTGCTGTTAGAGATGTCTGAGCAGCAGCATAGATAGACTTGGTTTATAATGAAGCTGTTTCTTCTGTGAGATAAAATGTGAATACCATTTTGTTTCACAGTATCACATTGACATTCCAGTTAAAGGGAACCTATGCTTCGACCTAAGCTGGTTTTGGTGGAAAAAAAAAAAAAAAAAAGATTGCAGTTCAGACTGCAGGGAACCAGCTTGTTTGTGGTGTTGTCCTTTGTCACCAGTAGAGATGGGATGTTTTCCCATTTGTAGTGTCCAAGTGAATGGTGGGATTAGTGGAAGGGCTGCAAGGTCGTGGCATGCAGCTGGTAGTGCGCTGGGACTGAAGAGTGCTTAGGAGCACTGCACAACTTCTGTTTTTCTTGCTTTTTAGCAATTACTTTTGATTATTATTGTTACTGTTGTTGTTGTTGTTATAGACCAATGAGTGGATTTAATTTTAGTCCAAAAGAAGTTTTAGTTCTTGGATAATGAAATGAATGTAGGATGTAATTGTTCTTAACAGCCTTTTTAGTGCCCTAATTATCTGTCTTTTTCCTTTCTCTGAATTTTGCCTGCTTCAGTCGTTAGATTGTTGTTGGTTTTCTCTGCATCTTCATGGGTTTGAACTTTGCTTGCACTGGTTCTAACTTTGCAGATTTTCCAGGATTTGCATTTCGCAAATAAAGCCAATATTAGATGCCTAACTTCAGTCGTCCTCTGGTGGTCTACATTTTAGATCATGGATCCTCAGCACATTTTGAAGGATATGGCTGCAGACAGGTGCTGAGGGGATTGCATGGAGCCTTTACTGCAGACTCCAAAGAGAGCAAGAAGCATTTGACCTCTCATGCAAATGGATTTGGGGCTGAGTTATCCATCAGGATAGAATCTGAGAGACATTTGTTTTTCCTTTTCTTTTCCTTCTCTTTCTCTCCCAAATATTTCCTGCCATTGTTCTTACTGTTATTTGCTAAAAGGGAAGTTTGTAAACCGACGTCCCAATGGACAGGCCTGGAAATGGTCTCTGTACTCCAAATTGCAGAGCCCCACTAAACCATGGCAAGCCAGCTAGTTATCTATACTCTTCTATGGCCAAAGAAAATACCCTGAGATTATCAAGCCAGCACAATTAGTGTGTACTAAATTATCAAAATTAAGGGGCTGGGTTTTTCCATGGTCTGAAGCAGTACTCATCCTCCCACCACAGAGTTGCTGTTATAAGTGACTGATGGCCAAGTAATCTTGCAAATCTACAGCAAACTGTAGGAAAACAGTTCTATCATGACTTTTTTGGTGTTAAGACAATTCAGCTCTTGCTAAATTGCTTAGCTTTCCAAATTCTCTATAACCATTTTGGTCACTGAGCAATGTGCATGCTTCACCATAATTTTCATGTTATAGCTTGATGGGGTACTTTGTAATAAAATCACTTCTAAAAATGCAAGTTGCAGCAATATTTTTTAAACAGAATAATCTTCCTCAGTTTCGTCTCCATGATTAAGCATCAGAGTTTATTTCATATATTTTGTTTTAAGTGGCTTAACATAAGCAAAAAGAGCAGTTCCCCGAAACCTCACTTCTTAAAAATATTTTGACATGTGATTTACTGAAGTTACCTGATGATTTTCAGAACAAATATATGTACTGTTGCCTTCCTATAATACTATGTGTAATAGCTGTGGCTGTCTATATTTTTTCATGTTGATAAGATGAATAATGTAGAATTTCTGCAGTCTCCATTTTTATTTGGGACAAAAAGGATAATACCTTTTTTGTAACATTTTGTATTTGCCCTGTACTATTTCCAGCTTACCCCTTTTCCCTGCTGTTTGCTTGTTTCATTGGCCATATCCATGAGACAGAACCTGTCAGTATCTAGATAATGCTGTCACTTCTGCAAACGTTTCCTACTGACATTTCAGTATTGATAGAATATGGCTGGAGCATCAGTGCAAACTTCCCTGCCACCCTGCTTGAGTTCTCCAGGTTGAAATGATCTAGGGAGGAGAAGGGTAAATGTCTTCTGCTTTTTTGATAAAATGGGGTCAATTGCAGGTGGGTGCATTGCTAGCACTGGCAGAGAAAAGCCAGACTGGCAAGTGTTTGGAAATGGTTGAAAGGATAAACACAGAAGGTCAGTGGTAGGCACTTGATGAGCAACTGTGGAAGCCTGCAGACATTGAAATTTGCTGCTGCCTAATCTCTGGAAAATGCTTTGCAGTTGCTCAGCAAGAACAATGGCCAACAGTACCAAAAGCCTGCTGCTGGGATGTCTTGCAGTTTATTGGACCATGGTATATATATTTTTTTCCAATAATTTCTGCATATTAGGACATGAAAATTTCTGCAAAGCTCTTCTCAATAACCTTATCTGAGATCCTGAACTCCAGCTGGAAAAATGTTCCAGTCAAATTTTCTGTATAGTTTGATGTTTTCTGAAGCATAGGGAATAGCCGGTACATTTGAGAGAAGCCCTTGACCCTTGCTACAGCAGTGGCTGAGTATAGAATATGTTATTTCCATTCCTCCAGACACTTCATGGATAAGGATCCTCACGCTGATGTGCTCCCTTGAAAATGGCACTGAGCCTACAATAAAGGAAGGCTTTCAGTGTCATGGGACACTGGCAGTGTTGTCCATTTTAAATAATATGACAAAAGAAGGATTTTTATACTGTTTATCCAGGCGATCTATACATCCTTAGGATTCTTACTTTCTTACTGTATGGCACATCTTCCTTGTTTTCTGCTGTTTCTCATTAATCACAGTCTTCCCAGCAGATATTTTTTAGGAAAGCCAAGTTCAGTCATCTTATTTTTGCCTGAAAGAAATGAGTTGGCAAGGTGAGCAACAGAGTTTCATTTCTATGTCAAAGGCCCAATGGCCTACCCTATGAGAGCAATGGAAAACCTCAGGCTTCAATATGTGATCCAAAGAGGTGGACAAAAGGAGAGAGAAGATGACATGAAGTGAAGGAGAGCATCTCCTATTTTCTGTTTATCTTATTATTATTTTTTTGTGATTGTTTCAGTGAGATCAGATCTTACTGCCAAATTAGAAACAGACAGCTTTGACTCATTTTCTACCAAGAGAACTGGATTTTTGACAGGACCTTAATTCCATTTGAAAGAAAGCATTAAGCATGCCAGGCCCAAGTTCTGAAGGTAAATGATGATTTTTTTGTTGTTTCTATTTTTGTTTGTTTGTTTTGTTTTGTTTTTCCAATACCTAAAGGAATATCTAACCATATTCTGATGAAACCTTTCCTGGTTCAAAGCAGCTTTTTCTACTGCCTGCAGGCATTTATGTCAGCTTAGTAAAAGCTGACTGCTTGTCTGAATATGTACAGATACAGAGAGGAGACAGATTGTGAAGACTCATTTTGCCCCGCAGTGAACTGGCACATATTTAGGCTGCAGAAAATCTACTATCCTAACAGTAAAACAACCCAAGGTCTCACATTGCTACTCTTAGAAGCAGCCTCTGTACTATGGGATTCACTGATGTCATTACTCCTATTCTTGCAGTAAGTTGCTGTTTCATCTAAGAAAGACTGGGAAAATCTGGCTCACCAGTGGCTCATTCATACCCATGCTTTGAAGAGACTGCATGACTACTGCAAGGTGTAAATCTGCAGTGCTGATTTCCCCTCTTGTATAAAGCAGGCTGTATAAAGCACCCATTCTTGGGGGTGTTTAAGGAAAGATTGGACACGGTGCTTAGGGACATGGTTTAGTGTGTGACATTGGTGGTAGGGTGATGATTGGACCAGATGGTCTTAAAGGTCTTTTCCTACCTTTATGATTCTATGATTTTCAGTGTTATGACTAAATTGATTTAAGGACCTTCCTTCAGTTAAATGAATGCATCTTCTATTATGGTGGGTTTTAAGTGTCTTGTGATCTGGGACTATAAGGCTGGGGTTGTGTTCATGGCAGGGTGTTCAAGGCAGGGGTGTTGTAACTAGATGAGCTTTAATGTCCTTTCCATCCCAAACCATTCTGTGATTCTATGATAATTGAACTTTCCATTGTGTATGCAAAGTATCCCACTTGACTATCCATATGAATAAAAAGAAGAGAGTTTCTCCTCCAATGAAGTCATATATCAATGTAAAGTAAGACTATTAGTGTCCTTGTGACACATTCACACGTCATATTCTTGTTGGTAGAGAAATACAGTATTGCAGAAGAACTAGAACTAGAAAAAAAAAAAAGAGGAAATTTCATCTCAAGGCTTTGAGTGCTGGACCTTTTAAATAATGGTCAAATGAGAATAATCAAATATAACAGAGAGGATGCATAACTTTGAAGTAAATGTAGATGTGGTTGGACTAATGATACAAAATACCTTTTTAATTATGTGTTCTAAACACACACAAGTCATGTAAGTTTCTTTTACTCTGTTGTACTGTAAGAGGAGATGTATCTGGTTTAATAGTGTCCCATTGATTTTTTTACTTTTTTATTTTTAGTTTTTTTGTGAAATAAGCCTTGTTTGGCATAATGAAACTTTTGTTTTCTTCAGCTCTTCCATATTGTCTCTTTTAAAAAAATTCACCATTTGCTCCTCTGCACTGAACAAAAATCTTTCCTTAAAAATGAGGAAAGCACAATGCCCTCTATTTCTGAAATCATTAGAATTGACTTTTAGACAATCAATGTGTTAAATGATGTAATTATCCAATGGTCTTTTCCCCATTTAAACCAGTTTGAAAGTTAAAGGTTTGTTTTAGATCAATTCCAACCACTTTGTGTGCAAATTACACGACTGCCTTTTCCTTAACTTATCTCACAAATCCAATTCAATAGAGGCATGTCCATTCAAAATGGTTTTCTGATAATGAGTAATTCTGAGCTGGAATACTAACTTGTCTAAAGATGGGGAAAAGCCCTGACTCTTCTGTTTAATGTACTTAAGCCAGAACCAGGTGAGGCAGAAATTACTGGAAACAATTGATTTAGGAGGCACAAGTTTTCTTTTGGAGGTGGAGTGCGGTGAGCTTTATTGGGATCATCTCAGTCTCCAGAGCAGACTAAGTAGTGCAGACTCAGTGCCCACGGTTGACTCCCACCTCTGATGAGATAAATGCCACCCACAGAGCCAATAATGTCCTTGACAGAAGCTCACTGCTATTGTCAGAAATTCACTTGAGACATGACACAGCTGACCCCAAGTACTGATGCTATTTCAGGCATCCTCAGGAAAGCCACAAGAATCTGCCAGCTGTGATGGGACACCTGCAGCTATCCAGAGCAGCATCTGGAGAGCACACAGGACATCTGAAATAACACTAGATGCCTATGTTTTGGCTACAGAAAGTGAACCCCTGCTGCTGACAGCCTTGGTTATTTTGCTGCAGTATCTCAGGCACGAGGTCGTAGGCTGCTGTTACAAAATGGAAGCAGGAACCTGTGATGGAGGCCACCATCAGAAATGACATTGTATTACCAAGCAACTTCATAAGAAATGTGACTAGGCCAGCTGCCACCGTTCCAATCCATTATGTCATATCTGACCACTGTGTCCTAGTCATCTGGATTTCCCTGAGGTAGATTGCTGGGCAATAACACTGAAGTGGATGCTGGCAGTCTTTGCTAGCAGGTCTTTCCCACTTCCCTGCTGCTAGGTCCCTCCTTCCTGTTACTGTGCAAGCTCTTAGTGCAAAACATGCCTTGGCTTCAGGAGGCCTCACTCTAGTCTAGGCTGCTACTTTGCAAGTGATAATAGGACTATTGCATGGTGAAAGGCCATATATCACGGTGGGCTTATGTGTGGATATGTGCAGAGTCTTTAGTGTAGTGCAGTGCTTGGTCTGAAAAGAGGACTTGTCTCTTAATACCAAAGACAAAGTAGGGATCTGCATGCCTCAGATTGCTTTAGATGATGGAAACTGTCAGTTGACAGTGTGATTAGACTGTAAGGACTAGGTGTAAATGAGGGTAAAATCCTTTTGAGTTAATAAACATATGCTAATTGTGCACATTCTTATTTATTTAGATTTAACTATTGAAACACAGCATGTCAATTATCTAGCAAGTATCTATTGACTGAAGAGAAATACATCACATTAGGTGCATAGTCAAGCATACATACAGAGGTAAAAATGTGGAAACAGATTTTTGTAGCTTCACTAACATAGACTTGCAAAACTCAGGCTGGCAGAATACTCTACCTGCTTGGCTTCAGGGTGTTGTGAATAAAATTGAACCCCTATCTGTTAGGTACATCTTACAGAGTGCTTTGTTGTGTGCTGAAAACATACATCCTCTGCATAAGTTACCTAAAGTATGATGAGAGTCTCAACTTTTATATTTTTTCCTTGTTTTTATGTGTACACTTATCCACATAATCTTAAAATTGCAATAATATTCTCCCCCAATTTAATAGATATATTAATTATATTTCTCCCCCTTAATGGGCTGCTCACTCTATGGTTTTGGGACACAAAAGTAAATTTTAAAATCAATTATACAATTACATATGTAGCAATAACAGAGCACAGAGCTAATCGTCTTTGGGTCAGGACTATAACCTTCTCATAATGCGGGTTTCATTAGGGTAAAGTCTATTATTGCACAGAATTACAGAAATAATGGGAGTGGGTGTATTCAGCAAGAAATAACAAATGAGGGTCTTTCCTAGATAAGGGAATCTGTTTGCTGGCTGAAGTGTGATAGCAGGCCCCCATAGTGTATGCAAACTGATAGGGTCAACTTCCCTTGGTGTATGCAATGCGCAGTGTACAAGAATTAATTTCTGTATCATTCTGGAGAATGGCAGGAGGAGGGCTTCCAATTATCACTCATCATTGGATACAACTGAGCTGAACTGCATGGCCAGCTGTATGAAAAGGACTGGAAGGAGACGTGAAATGGGCTAAACACTCGTAGTGTAGCACAGTTGCACCATTATGCGCTTCATGTTTTCTGCCTATCTACAGGGCTTGTAGCAGAAACTATAGTTGCCTTTGTGTATTTTCTTAGGAGTATCTTTGAAGAACAGGCTTTCTAATAGTATCTGTAAAAAAAAATTGCACATCACTTACCAATATTCGCTATTTTTGTAAACACATGTGAACTTGGTTTTACAGCAGCTATTAGGTAAGCTTTACCCTGCCTTTGTTTCACAGCGGGAAGATGATCTTTACGCCATTTAAAGAAAGTGCTCTTCTTAAAGCAACTGAAGATAAAAACCTCATTTTTATTACTATTACTTTTTTAAAATTTTTATATGGGAAGTTGGTGTTCAAATATCTTTGAGGTTTTGGAAGCACAAAGTTAATTCAGTGTTAATACTGCTTGAACGTCACTGACGGTCCAATAATTTTGCACTCAACAGCTCGCCCCAACTGCTGATCTACCACTGTAGGTTCTGGTAACCATTGGACCATGCAGCTTCCCTTCAGAGTGAATAACTACCTTCCCCTGGTGTACATAACCCTGATGTGAATGGGGACAGGAAGAAAGCAAAGCCTCTCCCTTTTCTGAATAAATGATGGCATTGCAGGGGCAGGCAGGGAAGGCATGATCTCCTTTGCATAGCTTATGCCATCCCCAGCTCCTTACAACTGCACAGGGTTCAGCTACCACATTGCTGTGCTGGGGACTCTGTGGGATGAGGGCTACTCAGCCTTGTTTACAGCAGTAAATCTGCAACTCTTACCTGTTTCAGAAGCCTCTTAACAAAGGCATTACCGCCAGTTGTAAAAGTACCGTGACTGTAAACAAGGATAAGTTTAATTATTTCTGCTAGAAGGGTTTCCAATTAAATTCCTTTCCTCACCTTTCTTCTTTGTCCTGATGGCATGTCACTGCTTAGTAATTGCCTGTACCGCTTGTTAATGCTGCCTCTGAGATACACAGGGTACTGCAAAAATTTGGTTTCATGCTCAGAGAAGTTTTAAAAATATACTTCTGTGAGTCGTAGGCAAGTTTGAGAGAAGTTTGCTAAAGCAATGATTTGAAAGCTGGAGGGACGGGATGAAAGAGATTTTTTTATCTTTTTAACTATGACTTAAAATAATGTTTCTGATTCACTAACACCCTGTAAAACCATTTGCATCTCAAAGTGATTAATTAACGACAATAAAAAGACTGTAGGGAAGATTTTTGGTATTTATGCCAAACTTCTTCTCCCTCTCAAATAATCAAATACAATGCCTCAGTTTTAGCTGTCACATTTTGACTTCCCTTGGTCTGGCAGTACTTGAGCATGTGACACAGAGGTACTGTGAGAGTAGACAATGCTGTAAAAAAGAAACGTTGGAAAGGGGAAGAGTGGAGCATGTAAAAAAACATGCAAGCAGGAGAACCATTTGCACAGCTACACACCAGCTTTCCTGCATAACTCCACAGTTCTCACTGTCTGTTACATCCTTTGCTTGTCTCGTCTGTTTATAGTGTTGATGTTTTGCTGTTTTGCAAAGCTGTAGTTTTGACTGTGTTCATACAGTGTTCCACAGCGCTCCAGTCCCAGCTGAGGCTCTCGGTCATTTTCACGATGACACAACTTTGTGGATTTTCAGCTACGGTTTGTGGATATAGGCGGACCAGTGATTTCCTGAAAGTTAAATAAGAAAGACAAATTATTGTCAATAAGTTTAATTTTCTCTTGAGAACTCTAACTTCCCACAGGATAATTCAAAGTGCTCTGCATGTGGGATAATGTCATAGAGGTCTGCATTCTCTTGCAGTTGTTTGAGTCTTGGGTTTTCCTTTCTATGTCTGACAACTGTTTCTGTCTTACTGATGGCATCTTGTTAAGGCTAGGCTTGGAGCTGAATACCATTTGGGGCTTCACTTTGTCCAGACCCAAAACATCAACAGGAAAAAAAAATAAAAAAATTGAGGATTGTAGAAGCATATTGCTTTATGCAGAAAACCTGCTTTCATCTGAAAGCATGCACAAGAAGTTCCCATACTAATTTCTGAAGGTAGTCCTACTAGAAAGTAGGTCAGCCAGTCCTGATTTTACTAGTTGCCAGCCAAATTCACTGCAAATGTCAGAAGCACAACTCAGCTGGTTGTTAGCCTCCACACCAGCAAAACATGAAACAGGAAGGATATGAACACATGCTACTTTTACATTCTTCTTTAGTCTGCATATTTATGATATTTATTTATTGTACTTATGGTAAAACAGTGATGATGGGTATATGGAAGACCATAGGGGGTCAGACCAAAAGTCCCACTAGCTAATGTCCCATCTCAAAAGTCCCACTAGCTAATGTCCCATCTCTGGAGGTGATCAGTCTCAGTCTAAGGAAGAGGATAAAAGAAGGCAATGACATCGTGTATCTCAGTAAGAATAACACTACTGTCTGATGGTCTGATGCAGGAATTTGTCATGCCAGAGGTGGTGTCTTTGGTCTTAATAGTCTTGGTGGAATTTTTTCTATAAAATTTCCTAATCTTCCAATATTATGTGTGAAGTACGATCTAGTGGGATGGAACAAAAAGGGCTTGGCTCCTGTGGAAAAAGAAAGAAAGTGTTTATGCATTGTAAAAGTTTTTTTTCCTAGGATGTGCACACAATAGGCCATCACAGGTTACACAGGCAGTCTTCCTTCCAGTGCTTCTGAAACTGCCTGTCTGATCTTGCCACTTTCTTTCAATGTCACTTTAAAAAACATTGTTTCCTAAGATATTTTTTATTATTATTATTATTTTGTCAATTAATTGAAAAACAATAATTTCCCCTTTACAGGATTGTGGTGAACCTTCCACTCATTAGGAAGGTGCAAAATTTTAAACCCATGGTGTAGGACTACTGCCAGCAGAGATAACAAACTGCCTGATGGTAGCAGTGTGCTGTTACCCGCCTATGCTTTTGCAAGTTGAAGGGGACAAAAGGCTTGACCCTAGTGGTTTAGAGCAGCCATCTTCAGAATGTTTCATAAGTCAAAATTTAAGATGCACCTGGCATTTTCAGGTCTTTTAGGCTTTTAGACTGATACTATCTCAAAATGATTTACTAAACCCTTCTATATTTAGCTATAAATGCAGCAAAAGTAGCTAAATGAACTGGTTTAGAAAGCTTAATATAACTTAATCCTGGCATCTTTTTATAACATCCTAAAATACTTTGCAACACGGAGCCAAGGTTTTCTTTTCTTAAACCCTTTTATGAAGAAAGTTAATTTCACTTTAAAGTCGGAGGCCTTACCTACCCAGCTGCATTACCAGGCCTCTGACAGGCCTATTCAGCCAGGCCCTGCTGATATGTTGTAGAGATTTGAAAGTAAAGAATTGCAAGAAGTGCAATTTAATCCCAAAGTCATTACCTAAATGCTGAGATAGGATGGGGATTACCACCAATGTAAATGAGATATGAGACAGCCAATGGATTAGGGGACCCTTTCTTTAGGATGACTTCAGCAAATAGACTAAGATAAGGAAATCTTTGTAATTACATGGAGCTACACTGGTCAATTCTGACTTTTAAATACCGAGAAGCTGGAGAAAAGGAAAAAAAACCTACATATGTTATTCTGTGCAATATTAAGTAATTCCTTTCTAATTCTACACAATCAATAGAAGAACATCATGCCAAATGAAAAGATGAGGGCTGCCTACATGTCCTTTTGTGACTGGTATCATTCCATCATTTTTGGTAATATCATTTCCAAATTAAATTTTATGGTCCATTACATACCAGCTCAAACACTTTTCTAATGGAATCTTAAATGGAACTGACTTGCTTTGCGTGGGGTTTGTCTCTCAGTTAAGATGTTATTTAGTTCTAATTATCAGATAATGAACTCAGGAAATTTAATTTTTAATATTTATATGTCAAAAGTCCATTGTACTTTGGTTAAAGGCTTTAAATTAAAAATTAACATGGACAGAATACTAATTGAATATTTTCCCTATCTATAAGAGTGAGAAATGAGTTACATAGTTCCCAGATTAGCTTGTTACAGTGCACTGTTTACTTAAAAACTTAATTTACTCTTCAGGAATAAATCACAAATAAGGAGATGCAGGAAAATGAACCCGAGAAGCTTTAGGCTTACAAGTTTAAAGTGTATCATATCTTTACATGTGTTGTCTCAGCTTCATATCTATAAAGTATCATTCAGATATATATATATATATATTTACAGCATATGTAAATGTCTGTGCATATATGCAGTTTCTGAATCAGGCTAGTTCTTTTCCTGCATGTTCTCTCCATTTGTACTTTCTCTCTTTGCCCACTTTCACTTCTCATTTCCTTCTTAACAAAAAATGTAATCCTGACTTTTTTTTTTAATTATCCTTTTTTTATTATCCTTTAAGAGCAAACTGTTTCAGGAAAATAATGGCAGAAGTGGGAAAATGGTGTTTCTTTGGCCTTAAAAGTTTCAGCAGGTTCCTGTCCAATTGCATGCCCTTAATTTGCTTGTCTGTTCTTTCTGTTGGTGTTTTGTGGTTACTGGGCTGTGCTGGAACTGGAGAAAACTGAGTTCAATTCTTTCCCCTACTTTTGTCTACTTGGATGAGCTGGGGTAAGCTCTGTAAAGTGTGGGACTGATAAAAAACTGTTTTGGTACCTAACTATTGCAGTAGACCCTGGTAACTCAGCTAAAGCCTCCGCAGACCAGGTATAACATGTATGGAGAGTGACTTCATCAGAACAGATCCACAGTACTACCTCCCCTCTTTTTGTGTAGTGGCTTAGCAAGAAGGGTGTTCTCTGCAAGTGAGAGGCTTGGGTTTAAGAGTAGGATGTTTGGGGCCCTACCAAAACGAAGAATTGGAGCATTTTATCTTAAGTCTATTTAGCTTAACATTCATAAACTGTACTCAGAGATTGGATAGCTGAATCTCTACGTTCACTTGTGCCTTTCTCATGTGTTGTGTGCTCCCTCTTTGTTGTTTAAAACTTAACTTGGGCTGAGTCCTGACGTG
Organism: Cygnus olor; assembly: GCF_009769625.2. Lineage (NCBI taxonomy): Eukaryota > Metazoa > Chordata > Aves > Anseriformes > Anatidae > Cygnus > Cygnus olor. The sequence continues at coordinate 70,306,534 of NC_049172.1, read as the reverse complement.
TGAGCTGCTGTTACAGTTGAACACACTCAACAAGCTCATGAGTCTTCTGGAGCATGTGCCAAACAAGAATAGGGTTAGAAAGCTGGATTTGTTCAGCTGGGGCTGAGTGGGTCTAGTATTGCTGATTTCAGCTAATGAAGGCTATAGAGTAGACAGATCCAGACTCTCTTCAGAGGTGGGCAGGGAAAGCGGGAAATAAAACAAACAAACAAAAGGGGTAGCAAGGAAAATTTTGGTAAGATATAAGGAGGTTCATAATGATGATGATCAAAAGCTAGAACAAGTTTCTCAAAGAAGCTGTAGAGTATCTGTCCTTGGGGATGCACAAAAACTCCCTGTCTTGAGCACCCCAAAGGGAACTTCAAAGAGAACACTGCTTTGAGCAAGCTGTTGGACTAGGTGACCTCCAAACGTCCCTTCCAAGCAATACCATTCTGTGATTCAGTTATCTGGATCCTAAAAGATGTCCAAACTTTTAATCAGTGGTATGTAGACAAATATCAGAAAAACTCATTTTAAAACTCACTTTCAAGAAAACTGGATGTTAGTAATATTTTCCAATGTTATTTACCTAGATATGTATATATAAAGTGGATCTGGTATTGTTGGTATGACATGATACATGAGTGCAGATGATGTGTCACTTTCCCCTAAAGAGACCGTCATTTATGTGTCAATCATGATTAAATTCCCATCTAACCTCTCTGTAGCTCTGATTTAGCAAACCAGGCTTGCAAGCTTCTATCAAAGAAACAAGCTCAAACCAAACAATTTTTTTGTTCACTTCCTCCTCCTCTGACTTTGTCAACGAGAGGAATCTGCTCAGACAGATTTTGCTCTCAGATTCTCCAGGGTGAATTTATGATTACTCCAGGTTCTTTATTCGTATTAGTTGTGACTCACAGCCCTGGAACTAAGATTGCAGATCTCACCTAGCAGTCATGGGCTTTGAAAGTTAATTGTTATCAAAAAGAGTTAGTGCAAGTGCACTGTTGGGGTACTGCAAGCTCCTGACATGTAAGAGTTTATAATCGATAGCCTTGACCTAGAAGGCCGTGGTTTTGATTGGACCAGCAGTTGCATTAGAGGAAGGCTGGGATTATTATTGACTCATTTTCTATTTCAGTCCCCACAGCCTGAATGATTCCCTATCCCTCTTTTGTTAGTAAAAGCAGGAGGCTTGGCAGGAGGGCAGCCAAGCTGAAGAGAGATCCACACAAATATGCTATGTCCTTACAGGTGTTGGGTTTTGTGTCAAGTAAACAGTGCTGGACCATGCATTGCCTGATGAAAAAGAAGCAAAAGACTATCTATAATGCTAGTATGTACATATATGTATATATATATATGCACATACATTGCAATAAGCTGGGATCCTAACAGGGGTCAAGTAGTATTATGTCTGCTCAGAAGCTGTCAGCAAAGCAGGGAGACCATCTGTCCATGGTGAGGCAGGCTATGTTGGAAAGGAGTCTGATGGATCTCTGCCATCAGCACTATATGGGTTTGCTCAGGTTACTCAGAAATCACATGGAGACTGCCTTTACCAAAGCTGTAGCAGCAGCAGGGATCATGAAGGGACTCTATATAATGTCCAGGCAGCAGAACATAGCTTGTGTTAGGTCTGCTACCACCATCACTGTTGCCTTGGCTCCACAGACACGTGCCACTGGCTTTCACAGCCTTCCAGCCTGCGGTAACCCTCTCAGAAACTTCTCCAGAATTTGCAAGATAGTCTGGAATGGAAGGATTTATGCATTATAAATCAGTTGTAGGTTTTATCATCGGCTGGTGGAAAAAAAAAAAAAAAAAAAACATAATGAAGGGATGAGCTGAGGAGAAATAATCCTAGTGTACATTAATTATGTTTAGTTAGCTTGTGCTCACTGCTCAAAATCACATCATCCTGAATCAATTAATACTGAGAGAACTGAGCAGCATGAAAAAGGCACGTCCTATTATCTCCATTCTTTAATGCTGCAGTCTGATCCCCTCTCATTTTTCCATTAAACACATTTCTTACATTTAATTTCTTTACAAAATAAATAATTTTCTTGAGACATATGTTACCTGTGGACAGATAGTTCATTGTTTTTTAAATTGAGAAAGGGATATGTATGTGTACATGGGCGTGTGCATTTCTGAAGTAACTGCTTTAATAGAGCTTTCACATTCATTTTTGCTTTTTAATTGAATAGTAAATTAATTTGATTAATAAAAATCCTGGGCAGCTCGTGAGTGTGAATTAAAGCCAGACTTAGCACATAAATAAAATATCTTCCAAACCAGTCATTTTGCAAAGCTTCTAATTTTCTAATTTTTCTTTTCTTTTTATTTCCTTAAGGCTGTAGTGGTGAGACTAGACTGGGTGCTTGCTACTCTTAAATGTTTATTTCTTTTCTCAGTGACTATTTTAATTTTTGCCAGAAAGGATATCTTGTAATCATTCTATGTTGTTCCTTAGTCTTTTAAAATAATACTGCACTCACACAGATGTAGTATCACATGACTGTAATAACTAATCTTTAAGCAATGTCTGGCAAATATGAGATAGCTGAAATGAACAGTTTGGCCATGTCTGACATATTTTCCAGCTTTGGAGAGGTTTGTTCCTTTTACTTCAGTGCTATTTGCCCCTTCTTTTAATACATATGTTAGCTTGATTTCACTTTAAAATACTCAAATTGTCCCTGTGGCTTTGTTGCACATACCTGAACTGTGACTTTAGGGAGTGCTACTTGTCTGAAGTAAACACATGAAGGGGCCATTTTTGTTTCTTCTTTACTATTCTTCTTAACCTAAACCTCAAGTCCTTTCAGCCTGTGCTTTAATTGAACCTAGGAAAAATCTCAATTGTGGGAGCAGGACCCACCTGTAGCATTTGAGGTTGACAGATAAACAGAGACTTGCTTCTTCTCAAAAGCTTAGTCTAGGAGGAGAAATGAGAGGTTGCAGCAACGAGGCACGGTACCTAAAATAAGAATGAGAAAATGAAGATTGACTGGGATATCATGTGGAAGTGAATACATGACATATGCTTTGATCTTTGTTTATGAAAATGCTTATGTGAAACCTTGTTTTTTATTTGGCGTTTTAGTATAAAACATTATTAGTCCTTTGTGGATCGCTCTTTTGATTCAATATCCCTTAAAACTTCACTTCTCCCATCTGTGGCATCCTCTAGAAAGCCTGCATTTGTATGGGAGCCCTTCTGTGTGCAGCAATACACTCCAGTCAAGTCAATACACTCCACTCCAAGGCCAAGATATATGATTTAACAAACCAACAAATTATCTTTCCATTTCTAACTGATTTAAAAACAATTGCTTTACTGTTGCTTCAGAGGAGGGTGGGTCTTTCACTGTCACAAGGTCACTTTGCAAGTTTTAATTGCTGGGTGCCGTTCTGTCCTTTCATGGCTTTTGAAGTGATAAATGGCTCATCGGTTAAAAAGCTAGTCTATATAAACAAGCTTATCTCTGCCCATAGTCTTTAATGAAAAATGAGTTGTGAGTATCATTGTTAATCATGGTAATTGTTAATGTTAAGAGGGCTGGTATTATGAGTTTTCCTATTAGGCTTTCAATTCGTTATATAAAATGAGCAATCTAGTAGCCATCTATAGCATTCTAATTTTAATTATCTAGTGCGTGCATTTCAGACCACCCTTTCTTCATTGAGGTTAACAAAACCTTTAATGCAGTAACCAGTGTCTTTTGATGTAATGGGGCGAAGTTACTTGGGATGTTCAATATGCAATTGTATGGTTAAAGATCAACTTATCACACTACGATGTACTTCCTTCTGGAAACTGTTCTCTATTGGCTGTGATGTAGTTTACCTGACATACACTGGCAATTTTACTGGTGTTTGTTCTGCTCCATATAAAATAAAATAAAAAAATAAAAAATAAAACAGACTTTATATCAAATTTAAAAGATTGAGGATATGTCCTGCATTGTAAAGAAACGTGCTAAAGACAAGCAGTGTTTACACACATAGGGTGGTCAATAACCGAAATTTGTTTGTTCATATGTAGTCCTGAGGAGAATAAGCAGAGATTTCAAAATGTATGTCCAAGTATTACAATTAGGAAGAACATGGTAAATCCTGGATTTTCTTCTATTTTAGGGTGTACCTGCACCCTGGTACCACACACAGCAGTAAAGCTGGAGAAAGTACAAGCCTAACTGCAAGACAGTAAATCGTAAGAGGTATACAGTACATATCAGCAATTTCCAAGTACAAGACTCGGTTTCTGTATGAACCACAAAGCAAAGAGAAGAATAATATCTTAATAGTGTTGAACCAGTACTTCCAGCTGTGGCTTAAGCTATTTCCAGAAATATTTATTGCTATTTTAAAAGATGGTTTGAACTTGAGCAGAAGGGTAGATTGTAATACATTAATATTGCTCAATCCTACTTTTAAGAGAAGAAATCTTTAAAATGTTTACCACTTTGGAGGAAATGGTGTAGAATTAAATGATCTTGTGTGGTTTCAACACAGAGCCAGGTCACATTTTTTTGGGAGAGCAATCTGTGTTCTCCAAAAGAGCACGATCACCACTGATCTTTGAAACATACTTTCTACAGCAAGGTTTAGTATCACAAAAAGTTGCTTTGGCTTCTTGCACTATGCCAGGGAGTTAATGTTTTCCAAACTTTTGCAGTGGACATGAGCAGATACATATGGATTTTGACTCAGATTTGAATTTCTTTAGTCTAAAATAGTGCCAGGCTATTTGGATCCATGGTGTGCATGACTTAGAAGTACTTTTATAGAGCTCATACCTGAATAAATCCTCATATTTGGCATGCTTTCGAGGTTAAAAGATGAAAAGATCTCTGTTTTTGTTGTGTACTGTGGTCAGCTGATACCAGTAATAGCCTGCCAGAGTATGTAAGGAAAAAAAAAAAGATAGCAAGGAAAGATCAAAATACTTCAGGACTACTCAAGCCTTGAGTGTGTGAGGAAGTTTATGAAAGACAAAAGGACAGAGCAGTGACAGATTTAGAATGCACACCAAAAGTTCATAGAATGCCTTAGACAACGAATAGAAGTGTTTAAAAGAATTATGTAGCTGGACAACTCCTAAAAATTCACCACACTTCATGTATGTCTGCATCAGCTTTGTAGGGTGAGGTACATATGAATGTATCTTATTTCCATCATTTGAGATACAAATATTCCTTACAGCAGCATAGTCCCCATTTAAATGAATCAAGAGGGACAGCTGCTTTGAATATATCTATGAGGATCAGTGATGCAGGCTTAAGTGGCTGGCATCTCCCATTTTCTGGTTTTATATTTACATTATATATTATGTCATAGTAAAGTTTTACTTACGGAAATGCAAAGATGCAGAAGGTGACATTTACAGATGTATGAAAGGCTAATTTCTTTTATCTCTAAAGTCAACAAAAGGCTTCTGCTGGTCACATGGTTCTACTGGAAAAAGCGTGGAAAAGTTGAAAAGGGTACAGAAAGGAATAGGCTATGGCATTTTCCAGAGAGAACTATTATGTTTTAAAGAAATTCTTCCCACACAAACACAAGTGCAACTGTTTATCATGAGATAAAACAGAGAGAGGTGTGGGAGCTTGGTGCCACACCTTATGTGGTGGCACAGGGACAGTGATATGTTTATAGATGTTCCCAGAATACTTTAATTATACAAACGTCCAGGAAGGGCTTCCAGGTAGTAATATAGTGAAATGGCTTTTCTGATAACACTAAACCTTCTAGTACAGGTGAGTTGTTAACTTTCTTTGTCATTTGCACTGTTTATCATTGCCTGTCATCAGAATGATTGTTTGACTTGGATGTTTGTGAAATGTTGAAAGCTGAACAATGTTCTTTGTTCTTGTGTCAGCATAGGCTTCATCAGGGCTTCAAATCCTTTGATTTCTTTGTATTTTTTTGCCATAAAATGTGTCTATCCTTACTTCTCTATGCTGAATTAGTTTGTTTAGGTCATAGAATGCTCTGCATTTTAGATCCCTCCCTTAGATGGTGTTTGCTGAGCTTCACAGTCTCGATGGGAAGCTGAATCCTACTTCTACTCGAGAGGATATTGTATGCAAGGGTAGCAAACATACCAAATGATTGCAGCTGGCTGTAAAGGACCTGGTTCTTATAATGCTCTCACTCTACATTGGTATTGGAGAAAGTATAAAGGAGTCAGTAGGATTACTCCTGACTTACTACAGTGTAAATAAGAACCAACTGTCCTATTTTTAATGTTGTTAGTAGATGTTCAGTTTATCCATTTAATACTGAAATCATGACCTCCAGTGAAAAGTTCATTAGTTGCATACAGAAATAAGGCCTGACCCTAGGCAGAACGATAAAGGGCTTGGTGTTATGCAGCTCTTGTCAGTCCCAGAGTGCTTGTCAAGGTTATGAGTTAAAGATTGATAGTGTGGTGACTGCATGAGCATTTATAAGAGAGGGGAGAGGTCACAAACAGGCCCTGGGCATTAGATCCTCTGTTACAAGGAGAGGGAATATTGGCCAGAATGCAATAGTGGTTGTCCCTCTCTTTTCAAGAAGTGCTATGGAAATCTTTGTTTACTGTAGTATTTGTTCCTGATTAGAAATTGTTTCAAACAAGTTTTAAGATTTGATAAGGTTGCCAATGGTATAGATGGCCATAACACTTTCAGGGTACTTCCTGTGTAGGACTAATAGTTAGGATCTGATTCTAGTAAGCTTATTTTATTTCAGGTCAACAGTGCCTCATTCAAAACTATTCTGTTTCAAACCCTCAAATATTTTAAGCAGGGAATTTCAATTTACAGATGATCAAATGTCATTATCTCTTGACCAAGGAATCCTGTCTTCGCACATTTTGACTTATGTCATAATTTGCCTTCAAGAAGATCAGTTACAACACAGTTTTAAAGATGCATTAGCCAGATTCCTCGTGCACTACTCAGCTATATCTACTTCAGCAACCATATGTCATATGTCTTTCATTACTATCCTGCATACAGCAAAATCCTTCTGTCATTTTTTTTTTTAATGTTTTTTATTTTCCTCTGAGCACCCTGTTAGGAAGGACATTTGAATTTGTCTGTCCTGGATAAGATTGACCAGAGTTGTACACAATACTTCCATTTCTGTGGTATGCTATCCTGTAGATCATGTGTTAGTGACTGTAGGCATTCCTACTTGAAGCCAAACAAATTCTGATGGAAGAACATCTCTCATAGAGGGCAACCAGACTATGTTTGGATCTGCAGAATGACCTTTAAAGGATTTCAGCATGGGACTGCAAGGTGCATAGGCAGGTAACCTTCATACAAGTTCTCCCTGAAGTCCTGATTGGGCTGTGGTTCAAGCACATGATTTAAGAGCTTTTTCCAAATATTTTGTTCATTATTCATTATTTTGGAAGAAAGTATTTACAGCTGAACTCTCCATGTGCCCATCCACAATTCTAACTTTCCTGAATCATGTTGAACTTCTTGTGTCAAGGCAGAAGAAGTCTGTATGAGAACTGGACCCCTCCTGGCTCTATGTCCTCTGCTCAAACCCCTCAATCTGTCATTCGGTATAGACCTCTCATGGAAAATAATGTCAAAGCCACAAAATCCAGGAGTCCGGTCACGACCAAGCTTTGTAGTTCCAGCTTCTAAGTTATAGAATGTGCTGGGTAGGTAATAGAATGGAAATGAAGTAATATTTCAATATTTTCATGCTGCCTGCATTACAATTATGATGTTAATTAATTATCTGCCTGGCAGTTAACACCATGCAGAGGCATGGTTGCGGTCGGCTTCCTGCTGTTCTGCTAGCAGTGAGTAATTAACCTCTCCTCTTCCCTGGGATTCTCTACAAGATGATCAGCGTGTTGATGATATAATTATTATTAATTCAGTTTCTGTGTTTCGTTGACATTGTTAATTACTTGTCGGTAATCAGCTAATGTTTAATCTTCCTTGCTGGATAGCTTCTTAAAAGGCTGCTTGAAATGGTTCAGAGAGGCTTCCCAGTGCATTCTCACTCCTTATTGCATCAAGTATTGGAGAGACCTCTATTCAGAATAACTTATTATCTAAACACTACAAAAAGTCTACTGAAGTTGGGGAATTTTTGGATCAAATTAAATTTCTGTTTTCACTGTTGTAAGCGAGAATGTGTAAAGCTGTTGCCAATAAATCAGGAAAACAAGTGGGATCCTTTTTGGTGCCAACTTTAAAAATTGATCTCATTTACAGAATTGTCAATATCATTTAAAGAGCAAAACTTAATTTAGTGCTGTTTTTTGTTTTTAGAGGATTAGTGATTATTCTGCAAATAAATGCTCATGGCATTTTTACTTTCAGCAAAAATAAGAAATCTCTTTCTGTTTCCCACTGTAACAAAGAGAGTGGAAGATTTCACAACAAATTTTCATAAAATAAAGAAGTCAGTGTTATTTTTCAGCACATAGTTATATTCACCAAATGTATGAGATCATTTTACTTTAAATTCTTAGGTTGGCATTTGTCAAAATGCCAAAAAGACACCAAATTATTGGGACAGAACAGCAAACAATTAGTTCTATTCCATATGCTCTTCTTTCAAGATTGAAATTATATAACTATGGTAAAATATTTAGCTTAAAATCAGAATGATGTGAGGAGACCAGGTCTGATCTTTGGCAGTACTGGACTTAAACTTATGAATGTGATTGAAAGGCTTTGAGAATGGTCAGCCAAAGAAAGATCTTGAATGAAAAGAAGAAGGTACTTGATGAAGGAGATCCTACATTTTTCTCTGCCTCATACTGGTAAAGTCTCTGTGGTAGTATGGTATTCGGTTTATGTTTTTTTTTTTTATTTTAAGAAGTAGACCAAAAGTTTGGAGAACAAGAATGAAGGGACAATACATGGTCAAGGAGGAAAGAGTGAATTAATTGGTGTTTTCATATGAAGAAGAGAAGGCTAAAGCTCTCTTCATGGTAACAGCCTCATATTTACTTGGCTGCTGCAAAGAAAAGGTGCTCTGTTATGACTCTGTCTGTGAAGGCTAAATACAAAGTCTACTTTGTACTACTATTACTAATACAAATATAATAGCACTGCAGTCAGAGACTAGGGTTAGATGTCACTCCAAGGGTAAGAACAGGCAGAGAAGCAGAGCTAGGAACTTCCAGGAGTTAAACCTGCACAAGGAAAATGGAAAGAGATGAGTTAAGGAGCAGGAATGAGGAAAAGAAAAAAAATGTAAGGCAGAAACACCAAACTAAACTTCTTTCTGAAAGTTTCAGTCTCACTTTTAAACTCAAATGCCCAAAGGATAAATGTCCACTTTTCCTTTGCAAAGTGTATGGCAAAGCCTAGTCTCACCAAGAAAACTAGCAGGATTTTGTAACGTAGAGTACTATACTTGAAGGGGAAATGGAACATTTTTTATTCCCTAAGTTTCACATAAAGGTAATATAAATGAGCATGCAGATTGTGAAATGGTTCATATTTTACATATTTGAGCCCTGGTAATAGGTGGGAACAATATGAATTGTACTTGTGTACTGAACAAGGTCTAGTTACTCAGCCTGCCTTTGATAACACTCCTCATTTTGTAAGCTATATGACATGTCAATTTACTGTTTTCATTTTGGAGACTGAGAGTGTTGGATTGAAGCTTCAAGATCAAAACAAAGGTTAAAAGAAAAGAACTGTTGATTTTTTTTTCCCAAGTGTAAATATTCTCATGTATCGGAGGGTGACACCCTGTACTATCTGGAAGCAGGGACTCCTGTTGTACATTCCTTTTACAAAAGGAGGATGGTTCCGTTGTTCTGGTATTTGTCTTGAATGTGGACAGTGTGGATTTAATTCCTCATACTGCTACAGACTTTGTGTATGACCTTGGGAAGATTGTTCAGACCCAAATATTCAGCAGTACTTAGATGCCTTGTGCTTGCAGGGCTGAAGTGATCTGATAAAGTCTGAATTTTGAATGTTCTTGTTTAATGAACTATTTTTAAATATTTTCATGCAGGAAAAGCACAAGCTATTAGGTAATCCACTTTCTCTGGGCTTTAGCTATACCTTTGGTGTGTATGGATATTGTCTAATAAGTCAGCTAAGTCACATGCTATATCTGCTTTATGGTGGGATGACAGCTTCCACAATGAATTATGAATGCTGATTTATTTTTTTTAAACAAGTATCATTTTGACATGAGAGTACGTGGAAAAAATGGCAATCAGCCATTATCCCAAGTATTTTTGTGGATAAAAAAGCAATTTCAGAATAGAATTCTCTTGCAAAATGACTAACACCATGGTTATATAGGAAGCCACTTGTGTTAGAGTCAAAACCATATGCAGAGAGTTTTGCAGCATTTATTCTTGTTCTGAAGAAGGCAGTGCAGTGGCACAAGCTGACCAAAAATGAGAGCCAGTAACCCATGAAGAGCCAAATCCTCTTTTTACCCAGAACAGAGTAAATCTGGCACTGCCCCAGGAAGTCAAGGGCTTTCCTTCAGATCTGCAGCAGGGTATCTGGGAGCAGGAGCTCACTCCTTGCCTATACTGGTGGCAGCGTGCAGGAAATTGGAGCCAGCTTGAGTTGTTGCAATGCAGAATTTGCATCGGAGATAGTGATGCTTTTTATGAAGTTCAGAATGGTACTTGTCTTCTTATATTGTCTTCCCAGAGCTGCTCACTTTAGGAGCTTAACCAGTTTTCAAAGGTTTAAAATGTCTCTTTTTCTAAGTTATAGGTTTCACTGTAGATATGTGTTGGCTTTAGGACTTTTTTGGTCCTGACCATATATAAGAAATAAAGTTTCTGAATCTTGGAGTTCAGGATGTTTGCAGGGCTGGTAGCCAAAACAACTTCATACGTTGCATATACGTTTATACACTGTGTATATGTTTATACGCTGTATATAAATCATGACATGTAGCATTGTTGAAGTAAGTTTGGGGTAGTATCATAACTAAATTGACAAGAAGTTTGTCAAAGAATTTTGTCTGTCCTATGCATTTACAAGTTACAAACAAGATGAAGTGGCTAAAGGGAAAAACTAGCTCATCTGTGTTAGTTCTGGATGCAAAGTATATTCTTTATTTAGGGGAAATCAAGAAAAATAGAAAAAATCAGATGGATAGGCAATAGCTCATATTTGCTACCTGCCTCTGTAGTGGGCTGTGTTTAAAGGCAATATAGTAGAACTCCTTTTGAAGGAAGCTTTGATGGAATATAAAGGGACCATCTTCATCTTAGGTTAGAAATTAGGAGACATTTCTTCTCAGAAAGAGCAGTCAGGCACTGGGACGGGTTGCCCAGGGAGGTGGTGGCGTCACTGTCCCTGTGGGTGTTCAAGGAAAGGTTGGACGTGGTGCTTGGGGATGTGGTTTAGTGGGTGACGTTGGTAGTAGTAGGGTGATGGTTGGACCAGATGATCTTGGAGGTCTTTTCCAATCTTAATAATTCTATGATTCTATGATCTTTTTTCCATGTGTAACTCATCAGTACAGTATCAGAAGTAAGGGAAAAGCATAATGTTTTTGGAGATGAACTTGATAACAGCTTAGACTGCTGGTTGAAGAAAATCAAGGGATGGTATTGCAACAGGTCGCTAGACCCGTTTTACAGAAGCAGCTAAGTGAAAGTAGTCTTCAAAATCAAAAACATTGCTGTTAGGTATAATATGAGTGGAAGGGAAAGGGGCTGCAATCATCAGATGGTTAGGCTTCCTAACAGGCAGTGACCTACACAAACAGAAAAAGCATGGAATAGTCAAATGAAGACAAAACAAGGTTTAGGTAAGAGTTTTAGTTGGACGGAAAGTCTGAAAGATATTGTTAGATACATGTAAAAAGTATACCTGAGCACCTGCCTGAAGTGAGTGAGCCAAATCCATGGTCAGACCTTGTTTATGTGGCTGAAGGGGTGAAAGGGCGGTTGAAATGGGTTCACCTCCTCTTGCCCATCTGCAAATACAACGCTTGTGCTGGGTATGGGTTGTGGTCAGAGCTGGGAAACATTCTTTTTTTTTAATTTTAAAGTAGTTTAAGGCTTATTTATTTCCAATTACAAAATAAGAAAAACGATGAAATGTAAACAGCATTAATTATTAGCTGCAGGCTCTTGAAGAGAACTCTGAGATTTCATCTACTTGGCTTCAAAGTAGGTTAAGATTATTATCCCCATCTCACAAGTGGGGATCTGAACCTCAAGGTCACACAGCATGTCAGTAGCAGAATCAAACAAACAAACAAAAAAATCCAGAAAGTTCTTGCTTTAACTGCAAGTCAGCACTGCCACACTCAATATAATATATAGATAGTGTACTGTAAACTCCTGTGAAAAGAATCTGTGGTTTGATTACTTCAATAATCTCAAAATCTAATTCTGATTTTGCTGGTACAGTGTCAGTGCTACGAATCTATCTCATCCCAGTCGGTTTCTCCTCAATTTTTCAATCTGGCTTGTCTAGGGAGACAGGGTGACATTTCTCCTTGTTTTGTTCGTTTTTTTATTTCTTTTACCTCTGTCACAACCCTCTAAAACAATACTTTAGAAAATGACAGAGAAGCAGTGTTTGTAAAATGTCATGATCACAAACAATCAGAGTGATTGCATGCTACATTTATCGTACATCAATGTCCCCTGCCATCAATTGCTTCTTGAAACTACGGAATTCTACGAAGTGAATCGGGAATTGCTCTTACAGCAAGTTGTCCTAACAACTTTTTGTAGCCCCTTGTTTTAGCAGTAGAGCTGAGCTAATTATTTAAATCCTGTGTTATCAACTCTGACTTTTTAATTAAGCGAGCGAGTTGTTATTAGCGGTTTGCAAATATTTCCAAACAGTTTTGCCAAGCCTTATCCGTCACTTTGACTATTTATTATTGAGGATGTCTGAGCAATGCGATGTGATTTTCTTCCTGATTCTAGACTGGATGAATTGGCTTTTTTAAAAATGGAAGAATAATGAATGGCTGAATTTGAAGACAAGGTTTCAGCTAATTTTCTGAAGAGATATTAATTTCACAGATTGGCTGGGTCAGTCAGAATCTGTAACAAACAACATCATCTCCCAAATCAAAGTAAATCATACTGTTTACTTTCACTCACAAAATCACAAACAAATCCATCAAAATATCATCTTTTCAAGCATTTTATTGTAGCTGATTTCTATGATGCATGATTCTGAAACATATGAGAGTCAGCCCAGCTGTAAATCCTTTGTCAGCTTTCCATTGCATTTTCAAGGCAAAGAAATGAGGGATTAAAAATAACAAGTTGAAGAAAGTTATCGTATTAAATACATAGTGATGCTTCTCCTGGTGGCACAATATGTCTTCAGTCCTTATATTGCCCCACATGCAAATTTGATTTCAGAGGCAAATGAAGTTGATCTTGATCTACACAGGCTATCGTGATTTGGTCCCTGCTCTCTTGCATGTGAGTTCAACTCCTTGTAGGCTACATCAGTACTTAAGAGCAGTGGGGACATCTCTGCTAAAATTGTTGGGCTAAAATTGTTGGAAAATTTCCAGTGACAGCTTCTTTCCATGGTAATACACTTCCTCTCTCTGGCCTGGGAATGTGTGCAGGGACGCACTGACTTCTAGGTGCCCAAATTTAACCAGGGGAACCTGTGGCTAGGGGCACACAGAGGAGGTTTAATTTCTCAGAAGTGTCATCACCATTCCTGCAGAGTGGGAGGCACCAATGAAGAGAGATCTAAGACACTGGAAGCCAAGGTATCACCAGAGTTTGTTTCACATAGGACTGTACTATCATTTCAACAGTGTATAGACCACAGCCTCAGCCAGTGCCCGTCCAGACCCTACACCATTATGCAGTGTTAGGAAGTGTCTTAACTGTGGTAATGAATTTGCATCAGTGGTTCAAATCCTGCCCTTTGTCGCACTGGAGTAGTTAGGCTGATTTAACTGCAAGTAGGTAGGGAATATGAGAAAGATCTGGCCTGGAAAATGGATATCTTTGTACAAAAATATAGAGCTCCATCTTATAATTATTACAAAAATCTCAGTAGCTCCATTTCTATAATTATTTTCCTAGAAACACTAGCACAGTAATGACTTAAACTTGAATTTTGTGACTGTCCTGTGATATATACTTTGAAAAAAGCCTTATCTTTGTATTCATATTTGTGTTCTTAATTGCAATCAATATGGTGAGAAACAATTTGATTCCTGCATATACTACATTATCTACTAAAAGAATAAACTACAGTGCAGATTATGCAAATGCTATTATATAACCTCAGCAGTTACTGCAGTGTCTTCCATAGTATATATCAGTGTACTGTAGCAATTAAACAGTATAGTGAAGCCATAGCAATTACCATTCTAAATTATAATAAGCAATTCAATATACCCTCTAGGATAAATCATTTCCTTATAGCAACCACTGTATATGTGCTTTGGTTTTTATCCTGAAGGCCTTATTACTTGTCATCTGAACACTGTGCCAGATGATTTATATCACATGCTTGTAGTTTCAATGCATATTTACTATACACTTTTTGCAAAAAAAAATCATAATTATTATGACTGGGCTAACTTATTATCAGTTTGCAGTGATATTTTAAAGAAAGGAAACAATACTGTTGAGGGAAGGAAGGGTATCTTTTGATTTTTTTTTCAGAAACCCAGCAAGAACTAGACATAACCTTCATATGATCTAAAGCTTAATAAAGCTAACTCCCCATAATTTTAGGAGATTTAATTCAGAATTAAACACATGAACTACTCGGCTAAATTCTATTCATTTTTCAAATCAGCTTTCTTTCTAGGTAGTAAACAGATTCCCACTAAAACTTGTGCATGATTTTAATTACAGATAAGTTTCTCTTTAAAGGCCACAGCATTCATGCTCAGGTTGCTAAGCTGAATTCAATACATCTATATGTTAAAGGTAGCAAGCTAATGTGTAAACAGGGAAAATATTGGAACCAATTGCTGTTAATTTGGTTTTGATCAATTCGCATTGACTGCACTTTACATGCAAATGAGAAATGTGGTGAATTATCCCAGCTGAAAATGGCTGAGATACTGAACTCTTTTTTAAAAAATCAAAAAATAGAACAAATGGACCTGAAGAAACAGAACGTGGAGAGGCCTGTTTTCAAAATGTTGGTAAAGAGAAACAAATAATTAATAAGTATATATGTGCTTGTACAGCTCATTGTAGTACACATTTATGGGACTGTTGTATAGGGAGCCAAGATGACAAATTCTGGCTCCTATTTAGTGTGTTAACAATTTTATGCTGTTAAGGCTACTAAAAACTGATCATTAATTCTGAAAGAACTTGGAAAACTTTGAATGCTACAAATGAATGCAGAAAAACAAATATAATATAGACAGACAAAGAAGCTGTTTGCATCCTACAGACTTCAACAATGCTTAAACACACATGCAAATGCTTTCTGGAACAGGAATACTTTCTGCAACACTATTATCTTCTATAATGATATAGAAAAGGAAGATATGTTGTGAAGAGTCATGAAAACCAGGGAGCACTTCTAGGAGGCACTGGAAATGTGAGACGAAATTAGAGAATGAGATGTGGTCTTGAAAAAGGTGTGATGAGACACTAATCTAGAAGGAACATTTCCAAAGCAGATGCTGTATCAGAAGAAGAAAGCTGGAAAGAAATGATTACCCTGAAGTGTGCCCAGAAATGATAACTTACAAAATATTAGGCATGAATAAGTAATGTTCCTAGAAGCATATGATTTTCGGCAGAGAACTGTGGTGGAAAAGGGAAGTTGTATTTAAAAATCTGTAAAAACAGAACATCCAGCCATCAGTGGTATGAGAAAGTTGGTAGGTTGTATGGCTCAGCCTGCAACATCAGCATTATCCTCAAATGAATCTTTAGAGTGTGGGATAGAGATCTAAGATTGATACAGCAATGGTAATTAATAAACAACTGGTTCAAATGGTAAATATGCAAAATTGCAATATTCACTGTGCTTTGGTTTTTACTACTAACGCCCAAAGTGCCAGCCACCCACCTGAAGAGAGGAGTGTAAAAAAATTGTGGCCTCTGATTGCCATCATACCCTTCTTTTCGGTACTTTCAGGAGCAAGGTTATGAGACCCAAGAGGGGTTATCTTAAATTTGTCAGCGAACGTCCAAGGCAGTTCCAAAAATCCCTGAAACATTTGGTTACAAATGCTTAGAGAACTAAATTATTTTTTTGTCCCCTCTGTATTATTTGATTAAAATTGCTATTAGATTTTTGTTGTCTTTAGTCTTTACATTATTAGTCATTGTATAAGCAGTCTGACTGACTGCAGACTCATAAGGATGATTTGGCTGGGCCTGGTTGCAGGTGGCACATATCATTGAAAGTTGTATTGATAGCACTGCAAACTAAACTCCATTTAGCCAGAAAATAGGCATAGTGCAAGCAATGCAAACTGCAGGATTGGATCTTGCCTGTGCATGTCAGCTCTGATATACAGTTTCTATCTTTTTGCATGAGAGAAAGAATTTATCTCTGTCATCTTGACCACTCTTCTAAGACTGCTGGCAAGGCAGCTGTTGAGTCTGTGTTGTGATGCAGGTTTTTGCCTGCTGAGCTGGACCATAACCCTCAAAATTCGCAGGCAGGTCTATTAAGGCTGTACTTGGGGTACGTATGACAGAGTTGTGACTCTTTTTTTTCTGACTGCAATGCTGAATAAATGCTTCCGGAATTGCTTTGAAGCTTGAGGTAAAACTACCAATATCTAAGGCGTAGAAATGCTTGCATAACTCCAAGAGAAAGTCCATGAAACACCTAGACCTTGCTTGATGGTCTATGTGGCATCTCACAGGACTCTGGGGCCTTTCTTGAATCTCTTCTAGAGGTCTCACAGTGCTGAATTTCTTGGGCATAGTTGTTCTCAAAGTTTTTGATTTAAATAACCCTAATTTGTTCCACTGCTCCAGAGGAAGGGTTCTTCTGGTGACCATTTATGCAGGTGCTTTATCATGGTGCTTGGTAACTTCTCACAACTCAGCTGTCAAAGAGTGGTCTGACAGTGGATTTTAAGTCCTAGCCACATGCCATTGTGTAATATGAGCTTTCTTACAACATAAAAAAGATGTCTCAGATATTCCAGAACCTCTTTAAGATATATTTTTTTCCAAGACAGATATGGTTGTAATATTGAGCAATCAATGCTAGTAGAGTCCAGAATTCCAAATCTTTGTGAGCAGTTGCAGTAGGATATTCTGCATGTTCATGTGCACCTGCAGGTTCCTCTGGAATTGTTTTCCGTCACAGGCAATTTGTTATATTTCTGTCATGTCATGGTGACCAGCTCTTTAACCTTGCCATACTGGCTGCTTGTCTGTTGGAAAACCTTACTGGTTGAGTTGGTTCCTGACCTGCTCTGTAAGATCTGGAGAAACTGATCCTTCAACAGCTGGGTTAAGCTGGGAGGTTAATGTCCTTCTGTCTCTTAAAATTCCTCCTTCTTTCCATCGGTGGCGCTCTCACTGCTCTTCTTGTGAAACAATAACTTCTGGAATATCTAATCATAGCACAGCTTTTGCTTTGCCTATTTATTTATTTATTTTTTTCCATCGGCAAGTCCTTAGCTTCAATGTAAGAATTTAAGAGTACCAGCACTCTTGGCTGTTTGGTTTGGTTTTCCTTTTTTTTTTTTTTTTTCCTTCTAAACGTCAAAGGATTTCTTTCTCTGCTGTCATTCTGTCTTATCAGATTATTTATTTTTATTATTAATAATATTAATACATTGGATTATTAATTGGATCTCAGTATTTTGGATTTCTTACCCATGTTGTTGGACTTGGAACATTGTAACCTTCAATCTGAAATAGATAATATCTTTTGATGGGAAAATTCTTCACCTTTTCGTCTAAGAGCAATTCTAGTATTTAAGTTATAAGTATATATTTGGTAATCTATCATGGTTTTTTGTCCTACAACCATGCATCTCTTTGATTTTCTTGTCTGGAAATGGGTTAGGTCTTGCCTAAATTGCTTTTACCCCTTAAATATATTTTTTCCTGTTTTTACTTTTTTTCTTCTCTTTTTCTTAGATTCTCTCACACAGATTTCATTTTCATTCCCTGCCCAAATGACAGCTGCTAAATACAGAACCAGGAGCTGACCAGCAGTTAGCAGCTCCCTCTCTTTTCCAAGCACTTCAGGCTTACAGATACGGTGTTGCTGAAACAATTTTTTTTTTTTCCAGAGGCTCATCTTTGACCAGTGTCATTCTTCCAGTGTAGGTTTAGTTGTTGCTGTTGTTAAGCTGACTTTGCTACCGTTGCCTTCTTTAGTTTTCCCTGGATCTCAGGGTCCTGCCAGGGGGAAACTTCAGCACCAAATCTTAATAGCAGGAGTTTTTCAACCCCTTAAAGTTTTAGTTTCCCACAACTCTTGCCTGTTTCCCAGTCGGTCACAGTAAAAGCTCTGAAATAACCAAAGTTTTTTTTTTTTTTTAAACTGTTATTTTTTGATTGTGTAAACTAGGAGGAGAGGAGTTATCATATTTAATTTGTGTCTGGTTAAAGTATTGAACAAATTAAAGAAATGGGAAAATATGATCAAGTACTTTCCAGACAGTGGTGTTCAATACAGTTTGGCAGATCTAGAGCTGAATCAAAGCCAGGTGGATCTGGAGATTTAATGAAGGAAGAGAATTACATCCTCATTTCAGTTCTCCTGGGCTGCAGCTCTGCCCTCTCCTGTTGCCTTCTGACAGGCCATGATGCTACACAAGAATGTGGCCAGAACACTCATGCTCCATCCCAGTGTATCTGCTGCATCCACCCCACAGCTCTCCCTGTGCATAGCTGAGATCCAGATTAGTGCTCTGCTGCATGGTGGTGTGCTTTGCTGCTTTGGACAGAGAGGGAGAAAAATTTCCCCTAAATCACTGAGATATTTTTGGTTGCAGTTTTCCTTTACACAAAGCCCTTCATAATATTACAGGAGTTTAAAGGGGGCTTTATTTATTCTCATTTTATTTCTAGGCAAGGTGGGCAGGTTGTATATTTGCTGTTGTTTAAAATAGCAATAGTCTAAAGGAGAATAAGGCCCTTAATTTTTATTGAAACTTTTTTTTTTTTAATTCGTAGTGCCTTTGGTGAAATTTCTGTTCCACTAATAGAAAGCCCTGTTATTTCTTCCCCTTTTCCCATAAAAACTCACTTAAAATAATTCTGTAAACCTAACTACAAAATATAGGTGCCAGGCCTTGAAGATCTTTTCCAGTGTTTTAAGTGTATGTATAGTAGCTATGTGATTTTTCACTAGTCAATGAAAATGCCAGGAACTTACTATATGTTACTGCAGCTTTGCCTATATTAACTTTAAATCCCATTATGATCGTCTCATTTTACAGCATCCTTTGGTCCTAAGATCAATATATCCAGAGAATAGCATGCCAGTTTCCATCCTTGGACATAAAGATCTTAGAGCAAATACAGCAGTCTTACACATAAGAGACAAGGCAGCAAAGAACGACTGTTTAAGCCCCAGATCATCCACTGGAGCTCCCTGGCTTTCTGTGTAATATGTAGTAAGCGATAGGAATATATCTACACTAAAATATTTTTGCAACGCTTTGCCACTGGTTGTAGTGGGAAAGAAGAAGAGGCAGAATCAGATTAGCAGCATGGAGAGATGCTCTGAAGTATATGGATAGTTTTCAGTGCTCAGAATTAACATTGGAACAAAGGGGAAAACCAGATGGATGAGCTTGAACCTGCAGTGCCTTCTTGAGTGTTATCAGTGCAGTAGGTTTGCTTGCATTTCAACGTTGATTCCAAGCATCAGGTTGGTTCAAGAAATTGAGGCGAATAATTACTCATATTATTTTCCTTATTACGCTTGTTTGATTCCCTGAAAGACATAACTTCTGTGGCATAATTCAGCTGGTGTCTTTGAATCGAAACTTGGGAAAACTAAGTTGAAGAAAAGAGAATGCAATATTTATGATAAATCCAGGCAAAGCAGCTTCTTTTCTTGAGCTTCAAACTCCTAGCTTTAAAATTTTCTTTGCTCACAAATCAAGGTTGCACTTATATTTCCAAATTTAGACTTTTAAAAAATGAGTACTTAAATCCTTGAAACGGATCAAAATGTTTTGAGGTTTAGAAGATTTTTTCCCTCTCAATTTACAGTGTCAGCAGATATTTTTACATTTTAAAAACCCTCTTGCAGCATCAGCATTTCAAACTTTCCAACACTGAGTGTTTGAAAGTGAAACGTTAAGCAAACTAAAGCTGATATTATGGATGCTTTTTCTTTGCCAAAACTTACATGAGGCAGCAGAGAGATTTGAAATAACACAGTCTTGTCTATAAATTCACTTTTCCTCATTTAAGAGACATTAGTCAAATTCATTTTCTTATCTCAGAATGAATCTAACCATAGAGAGCATCTTTAGGACTTTATCTCCAGTTAAAGGAAATAGCTAAAACACTGTGGTATAGAATAAAGAAAGCCACCACTGTGTTCTTAGGTGGTCTCTATAAACAACCTGTTACTCTAAACTTGTGATCTGAAATGAATTATTCCTTCCACACTGCACACAAGTACAGAAGAACTGTGTTTTTCTCAAAGCCTGTCTGTGACTGTTTGGTTTGACTTTGTTATCTCATCACAAATTTATTCATATTAAAATCTCAGTTACATTATATAGGGAGCATTGCTGTGAAAGCTGTATGAAATACTCAAAGTAAAAAGCAAAGTCAACACCTTGGTGAGACTTCCCAGGTGAGACATTTGATTGCAAATAGAAAATATAAATGGTGTCTACAGAGAAATTCATTCTCAAAACACTTTAAGGAAAATATGAGTGATTCATTGTCTCGTATCCAGCCCTGGAAAATGTTCTGTTCCCAAAGGTTCAGAAATGAAATCTGAAAAGAGCCAGGAAAGGCAATTTTAGGCAGAATATTGTGGCTCAAACTAAATGAACAGAAGTTCATGAATGAAGGTCACTTTTCTGAAAAGTTTTTCTAGCAGCATGGAGCAACTGTGTCAAGGGGAGGTACTTGTGGAGGAAGACGTATCCCTGCCTAAGACAAAGAAGGAAATACCACTTGCTTTAGAAGCCTTTTCTTAGGATGGAAGGAGTTGTCTTCCCAAAGTGTTTTCTTTTTTTCCTTCCAATAGAACAAAATTCTGGGTTTGTCTGGATTAGATGCTTGACTGTCAGATGGCTAATATTGGTGAAGTGGGTAGACTATCTGGATCAGCTACTCTGCCAAGAGCCACAAATAATACATACTATATGACAGGTGGTGTGTAATTTTCTTGTGTGTGGGGAATATGAAGGGTATGTCTCCTTGATGAAGGAATAGCCACTGGGAAAAAAAAAAAAAAAAAAAAAAAGCATGTTATCTGTCCCAAAGCCTCATCTTTGAAGTTGACACTTCAGCCCTACAGATTGCTCATAGGGATGATTCGTGCAAAATGGTCCCAACCTCAACTTTATCTGTCTCATTTCATTGCTAGTCTTCTGGGGAACATGTGGTGAACCAGGACAGCAAAATGACCCATAATTTATGCTTTGTATATTTTGGCTTCCCAGAGGAACTAGCTCTTGCATTTCACAAAATCAGTGTAGCAGCTTGTTGCATGAAGCAAAAACACTGAGATCAATTTTAGAATATAATGATGAGGTTTAAATGTTCTCAAAATACCATTAAATACTTATTTTCTCCTAATATACTAGAAAAAATGTAGACTTGAACGCTGTTGTTAGTTTATGTGCTGAAACTGATAACAATAATCTGTTGACCGGTATGTCCATACCAAATCCTTTTGTAGGGAGTTTTCACTTTCTTTTCCAATTACACGTTTTCACTCTTCAAATACATTAAGAAAAGCTTGGATTCCTTAATAGGTGTCTGCACAGCATGTGGTCTTGACAGAGCTAAGAACAACAATTGCTATGCTTTTAGAATGGTACGGTTTGTAAATTGTTAGATTAACCACCATTTTAATATGATTTTTTTTGCAAGTATTGGTTTGATTGTTCACAATAACGTGTAAATGTTAAATTAACCTCAGCTATTTGGTTTTGTCCTGGCATAATTTCTCGAAGTATAAAACCATTTTTATAACAGCATGGGGGAAATACACTGAATACCTTTCCAGATAAAGGCAAGTTGGGAAAGAAGTCCATGAAGACTTTTTAGTAAATGGAATAAGCTTAAAAGTAAAATTTCATGCTAAGCAATTTGTACTGTATTTTTCAGTTGCATGCCATTGTTGTCAAATGAAACTTGTTTTCAAGTGTTTTGAGTAATTTATTGTACTTATCAAAACACACATACAGTGTGTTCTCACATGTGCGCATGGATGTAGCTAACCTTGTACATGTGTATATACCAGTATGTCACTTTATGTATAACTTATTCTCTTCAGAAAGGTCAAATCCACCCTTCCCCAAACACAAACAAAGAAAAGAAACCCAAACAACTTTATTCTGAAGACCTAGTGTACTGACATTGTGGAGGAACTTCAGAACTTCAGGGACTTCTAGTCTTGTTCTGGGCCAATCTTATTGTTTTTTCCTGCTCTTCAGAATTGCTTTCCTGTGTGACTGGGATAGTGGTTGACTATCCTCTGGAAGCATCTTTGGCAGGAAGCATTCCGCAGGCATGTTTCTGCTACTCAGATATTATTATTATTATTATTTATTTATTTATTTATTTACTTATTTCTGACTCCCATTTCAGGAAAACCTTGCAGATGAGAATAATGCACCAATGCTGTTTTTATGCAAATGGGAAAAATTTGTTTGGATTCCATGAATGCTACAGAATTCAGTTTCAACTGAGGAATGCATCAATGAATCTTGCAGATACCTTAATCTTCAGATATACTTATCTGTACACCTATGGGTAGCCACGATCATATTCCAACTTCCAAAAATATAGTAAGGCTCCTGTGCAGCAATATTTTATGTGACATTGCAAATATGCAGCTTGAGTTCAACTTTGCTGTAGGTGAAAGAGTAATAGATGGATAAAACAGAAGGAATGTGCCTGAAAGCAGAGACTTGTTGATGTTGCCCAAGGGGTACAGTGAGGTCTGATGTTCTCCTAAACAGGACAGGAAGCTTTCCTTACTGGGCAGAGGTTTCACTGGATTCATCCTGTAAAAGAGAGGTGCACAGCCAGGTAGTGTCAACTGAAGATACAGTTGTGACTGGCTTTCTCTTTAAGCACTATAGACTGTGTTTATTACTGTCCCATAATAACACATTATAGGATTGTTGATAGTAGGGACTCTCCAGTCTTGTTGACCAGGGCTTGGTGAAGTCCACTGAAGTCCACTAGGAACTGAAGGTAGAGAAATAAGGTATGCAATGTCCTAGCTGTGAGGAGTTAAATGCCTGAGAAATCAGTATTTGAATCAGCACATCTGGTGCATATTGAGGCTAGACAGTTGCTTTCATCTGGCTTTTTAGTCCTTTGGCCTGTGTGCATGTAGAAGTTGCAGGCAGTTACAATGGTCCTCTCTAGTCCTTGTCCTAATGGACCCTGGTCTTGGTCATAACTCTTGAAGTTCCCTAGTGGGACCATATGAGTTTATTAGCTTCAGGGTTTTAGTCAGCTGTGACCTCACTGATGTATTTGCTCAGTGCATAATTTCGCTTCTACAGGGATATCATATCTCTGTCTTCTGATATCATATCTCTGTCTTCTAATGCAACAGAGACTGACTGTTGAGGGAGATGGGCCACAAAGCAGATAGACCATCTCTTGGAGGGGAGAGATGATTGTTACAAGTGTTTGGCTAGAGTAACTTCATCTGGGTTATTTCCTCACAGATCTAGCTGGAAGGAATGTCTGAAGATCTGTGGTCTTCCTTTGCAACATGTGGAGTGACTTGGCCACTGGGCACATATCAAATCAGCCCTGCATCATTTTTTGACTCTTGTTTGGGTTACTGCTCTTTGCATGCAGTCTTATTTTTGAGGAATAGAGAAAAAAGAATATAGCTGTAGTGGGCTAGTTACAGGGTTTCCTGATGGCACTTAATGGCCAGAAAAATACAGGAGAGATTAGATGATCTAGAAATTACTTTTCTCCTGAACTTCTGTGAAGTTCACTAGTGACCATCTGTCAATGAAGGACAGAGTGGGAGAAGTGTGCTCTGCAGTTTGACTAGAACTTGCTGACTTATTAAAGATTTAAGCCTTGTGATACAGCAGTATTTCCTAGCAGTAGGGGCAGATCATGTATTTTCTGGTGCCCATGGTACAGTTTTGGATTACTGATGTACTTACCTAAAGGCAGTGTGGTGAAGGCTGTTGTACATAATGCTAGAGGAAACTGATCCAGCAGACGCTCTGAAAAATGTAATTTGTTCTGAGATACCCATGTCACATTTTCACCAAGGGTATGATCCAGTGCCAGTTCAAGAAAACATGGATTCTTAACTGAGACTAGGACCAGAAGCTGAAACATTGGATACTTTCCTGGACCTGATACATTGCCCATCTTCCTTCTTTTTGTCCTTTTTGGGGCAGTAGCTGAGGACAGGTTGATAAGGAAGCAACATTTACTATCTAATTAGCAAATTTTAATGCCAGCAGTTGGTTCTGGGGCATACCCTTGTGATAAGAATGTGATTAGAAACCAATCTAGGGTGGCACTGGAGGGAACATCACGATTTTTTTCTTTTCCATGATACAGCTCACTGGTTTGCTCACCAGTAAGTTGATTAATTGGACATATTTGAAGGTGTTTTCACAAAAACATTGAAGCTATATGATTCCACTACACACACCTTTTTTTTTTTTTTTCTCCAAACTGCCATCATCAGTGATTTGGAAGTGTAGAAAATAGTATTATAAAGGAACAGATGCGAACAAAAGGGGTGAAATTGAATGTATTAGTATTCAGCAGTCTGCTTTTGATTACCTCTGACTGGAAAATATTTGGAAGCCACCAGGGTCCCCTCAAGTGTTATGATTTGGTAAATTCAGCCCTCGTGTGTTGGGATTCAGGCTCCCTTATTGAAATTGAATTGATATTTTGTAAACTTCATTTGTGAATAATGTGATCTGACAGGGACAAATGCGAGGGAGAATTGTTTTCAAACCTTCCCCAAATGAAACTTATTATTGGGTAAATACGGATTTCTTTGTCTCTTTTCCTCTCTTTCTATCCTGAGCGTCTTCATGGCCTGAATATGTATCAACTTTTCCAAGGTAATTGAATTGATTCAATCATGTGTGGGCAACAGAAATGGGCAATAGAATATATTCCTGATGGGGAAAAATTGAAAAGTAGAGGGATTTCTTCTCAGGTGCAGGGCTGGGAGGGTCACAGTGCTATCAGAAGAGAGAGACACGCAGAAGCTTCTTTCTGATTATCTCAGCTTCGGCCATTCTCTCCCTCAATAACCGCCCTCTGATATAACGCCGGCTTTCCAATTTTGCTGGCCAGCACTAGGCCTCAGATGTGTTACATATTAATTTCCCTTTGCAGAAAATTTGCCAAGCTTTAGCTCAAATTCAGTTAGTCGGATTGATGAAAGTGGCAAAAGGATACGACATTTACTGATTCTCCCTTTTCACCTTTGATTAGCTCAACCTGTGAATTATTCTTGCCCTGTCAGTGTGCCATTAAAAGAGCTGGGGCCAAGGTTGCAAGTTCATACTTTCTGATGTAACCGAGGGAAAATACGTTGAGCCATGATTTGTCTGACAGAGACCTAGGATCATTTCAATGCTGTGTTGCCATTATTTTAACAGGTCAACCCTTGGCGAAATAAAGAAACAAAAATAAAAGCTGCATCTTCCTCCTCCTTGTCTTCATTTCTAACCCACCTCTCTCGCACTCACTCATTCCCAGTGCTTCTTGAGTGGAAGAACAGATTGTCTTTGCTCCAAAGAAGCTGGAAAAGTTCATCCCTCCCACTCCTGGTTGATAATTTTAAAATAAAGGTTGCTAATCTTTTGGGTTCAGTTCCCATGTGGATTGCTGCCACAGGGTGGAATCTGTGTAGTCAACTTCTTTTTTTCCTTTCTTTTTTCACTCTGCCAAAACATTGAAGGTTTGAACTCTCATGGAAACACCAGACTTGGATGCTGTGTGGTGCTGAAGCCCTTCATCACTGTACAAGTGAAGAGTAAAGGAGAGTACTTGGTTCCCTGTTACTGCATTGTTTTGAGAAATAGTGCCTGAGTTTGATTACTTTATTTTTTAATTTTTTTTTCCTCTTGAAGAGAGTTTTAATTTGTTGATTGTGAAGTGTTTGTTTTAAATGGGCAAGTGGAAACTTTAACGTTGCTATTGCATCTTGTTTGGAAGATGGCTGTTAAGATTGTCAGTTTCGATTATCAAGTTAGGCAATGTGTGTTTAAAAGACATTTTTCATAATGCAGTTGAGCATGCATAGTGACATTTTAAAACACCAGCTGTGCTTCTAACCATGTAGCATTGGTGACTGTGGTCCTGAGCAAAGGTGAAAGGTATGGCTTACGTGGAAGGAGACAATTGAAAGAGTAACACACACATATCTTTCCTTGCAAAAATTGTACCATGAATAATTTATGTTCTAGCCCATGCTGTAAGGATACACAGACATTAATCTGGGAAACCCATCCAATTCTGTCTATTTTACAATACCCTTATGCTGTCAGAAACTTATGGGAAACTCCCCAGTTTAGCCATCATAGTTTCGGATGCTCTCAGGATCTGAAAAAAATGATGATAACGAGTGATAATGTCTGCTGTCATTAGCTGACCTTTCCAAGACAATGCTGGGAAAACATTATTTAGCATAGGAGATATGTGGGTTTGGTCCTTTCTGTTCATGACACAATAGCATGTTAAACAGAACTAATTCTTAAGAGATTTACTGTCAAACCATTTCCACTTCCTTTTTTTTTTTTTTCCAGAAAATTATGTTTCCGGATATACCCACAGGCACAATTTAGAGAATTTTTAACAAGAATTTTCTTATCCTTTCTTCAATGCATAGCTGCCATTTGCAAAATATTCACTTCAAGACACCCATCATGAACCTGAATATCTAGATTTAAAGTATCTCCCTATCTAGGAAATCTGAGGTGGTATTGAGCAATGCAGTCTTGCCAGCTTCAGGCTTTCCTCTATAATATATATCAGCTTTTAGCCGTTGAGTAGAAACAATTGTTGAAAATAAGGAGCAGTGAGGAGAGGAATTGCTTTGCTGAACTCTGTGGGAAGGGCTTGCAGCTGACATGTGGCAAATACTTCTCATGGCTCTTCCATCACTCAGTGAACCCAACTGGGTTTCTGTAATTTTCCACAACCAAACCAGGCTTTTGTAGGTCAATAGCCTGGATGTACAAAATCTTGAACACAAAGCCCAGAAAAATCTTACAATAACCCGTGTGACTGAAAGTGTAATGTAGACATACTCCTAAAAGCCATTCCTTGTAGAAAGTCACCTTTGGAAAATACTAAAATCACCAACCATTAATAATGAGGCCTACATTGCAAACTAGGCTATTTTAAATCCTTCAGACAACTTTCCCAATCAAAAGAAGAAAAAAATTATATATAGTCCTGGTAGTGTTTTCTATCTTTATATAAGTTATTAATTTGTATACTTAAAAAAAAAATTGAGTCCGCTCACAGGAACACTTTATATTCTCTCAGCCTTAAAAGTGCTCTAGCTATGGCCTGCTAACTCTTATGGCCATGAAGAATGCATGTCTTGGTTATAAATGGTATCCACTTTAGCTTCATAGCTTAGAGCTGAATAAACACAGAATCACTGAATTGTACTCAATGGCTCTATTTATACTGTATTTTGTTAGCATCTGACATAAATCAAGCGTGATTTGATTGACTATACCCAAAGTAGAGCTGGAATAAAATAATGAGGGCGTTTGTTAGATGAGCTGCCAGTCTTTAGTAGTAATGACATTTAACGTAATAGGTACCAGGTAGGTTAAAATGTGCTTTTTATTTGTTGTACATACATTTTATAAAAGAAAGATGTAGTAAGGCCCAGGGTGCAATTTTTCACACCACCCCTCCAGATAGGAAGCTAATTAAAAACAAGGCAAAAAACTGATCTTGAATGAATGCATTGGCCATTGTTTAGTGTTATACAGAACTGTACAAAAAAGATCATTAAATTCCATTCATCACTTTGGCTTTAAATTGATGCAAAAGACTTGTACTTCTGTGCATAAGGTAGAGGCTAAGCTGGAAGGATATTAAATCAGTTTGAGAGTCTTGGGAAAGAAAACATTTAGCAAGTGAAATAATAAAGAGCGGAATATGATAACACTGCTGTAAGGAGTGTTAGCTTGTTTGTTTTGAATGCAATTCTGAAAGGATAAGATGGAGGTAATATAAATGTTAATACTAAAATCCAGAGGGTTTGAAATTTTCAGTGGAACTGCTTGGTGTCATTGCAATAACCACATGCATTTTTATCATCTTCATGTTTAAAAGTCTCTTTTAAAGAAGTCTGGTTTATAAATTTTAGAACTAGTAACTTACAAAATTGTAAAACACTATTTTAAAGTATACTTTATGCTTGGACTTTAAGTTTTAGATTTTGAGTGGCTACTAAAGTTTAGTGTTTTTTTTTTGTTGTTTTGTTTTGATTTTTTTTGTATGTGTCTCTGCATGTGAAAAAATGTATTAAACTTCTCTTTTGAAAGCCTCTCCGAGTATTGGATAGAACAGCTGAACAGTCTGTGGACAAGTGTACTTTGATACTAATTAACTGATTTGCATAAAGCTATTTTCTACAGGCATTGAGAGGACACAATCATTATGGTCATAAAAATTGAATTCTGTTTGTTACATGCATTTCAACTGGAGTCATAAAAATTATTCTTGGCTCTCATGTGTGCATGTAGCTGCAAACTGCTATTAACGCTGCCACTTGCACTTTGTCATAAAATACTAATTGCTTATTGACCAGGTCACAGAATTTGGATAAAAAGTATATCTAATACAAGTAATGAAGTCTAGAACCCACTCTGCCACATCTAACACTGCAGATTGTGGTTTAAGCCCTGAAAACAGGTGCTCTGTCCCAGACCCACATCCCACACCAGAGTATGGGTCACAGAGGGGCTGCTTGCACAGTTTCATATTTGAGCATCTATTTGCAGGATCAGAGCAGTCCTTGGGTAAGCATGATTTCCACGAGTCTTAGGATGGCCCTAGAGAGGAGAGAACAGACCTAACATGGGCCTTTTGATCAAATAGACAATCAAGTTGGGTCCATGTTTCTACCGCTCAGTTTCAGCTTTTATTATTAAATATTACTTCTTTTCCTGAGTTAGACTTCCCCACAAAGGTGCTGGAAAAGGCAGGAAATTTCAAGGGAATCAGCAGGGATTAGGAAATGGCCTAATGAATTAGTGCACTGGCTTCGAATTTCTGTGGTATCAAGATATCTAACAAAATCTAGTCATCCCCGAGCGAAGTAAGTGCTTCTGCAGAGATACAGATGGAGGTGAAAGGCAAGATGAAGAAGAGGAGGAGGGAAAAGAGAAAGGACAGCAATACTTTCAAAATGCTAGCTTTGCAACATGTTAATCTGTGCTGCCATGTATCTGTCTGTGCTTTATTCACTGTTGTGCTGGCAGTGGGTCTGGCATGTCTCTGCAGGTGAACTTCACCACAGCGGGGGTGCAGGTGGGTCTGCATGCTGGGCATCCCCTCTCAACAGGGGCCTGTTTCACATGGACCAAGGAAAAAGGCTCCTTTAATTGAATAAACTGGGGGTTTTCAAGTCACATATCAGGATCTTCTGAAGCTGGTGAGTCCCCATATGGCCAGAAGGGCTGGGGAGAAAGATACAACCAAAAATTCCTGTTCAAAGGAACTAAAAATACTCAACAGTGGTTTTGCTGGTTTGAGAATAGTTGCGGAAATATAAAACCTTACACTCAGGTTGGTCTCCACAGGAGATGTTGAGTATCTGAACTTTTCTTCTTCATCACGATGAACACCAGCCTCTCTGCACAGTGTCCTGGGGCAGTCAGACTGCCTGAATGTTTGGAGGGCAGGTAAAAAAAAAAAAGTTTCAATCGCTGACCCCTTTTGATTGCTATTGCTCCTGGAGATCATAGAATCACAGAATGGTTTGTGTTGGAAGGGACCTTAAAGATCATCTGATTCCAACACCCCTGCCATGGGCAGGGACACCTCCCACTAGATCAGGTTGCTCAAATCTGATATCCAAAAGGACTTGCGAGTACACAAGAGAGCTGACCACAGCTCTGGTTCTATGTATTAGGAGACATTTTGATTGAAATATCAGCCATTTGGACCAATTTGGTCCATTTCAGTAAGTTTAGATGTAATTTACTGAGTCAGCTGTCAGAGGAAAGCCTGAGAAATGTCCGAAGATGGGTCTGACTCCATCAGAGACAGAAATCCCCATCAAATTCAGGGAGGTGGTAGAACAGCTTTGGACTTTTCCATTCTGATGCTTCTGAAGCTGCTCTATCTTGATTGTTGTTCTTTATTATGGCTGAGTGGGCAGTGACCTGATTTCTGCCTAACAAGCCATTATTATCATACCCAGCATTGGACTGAGCAGCAGTACTTGACCACTGATAATGAGAAAAAATCATAGAAACCTGTTGCCATGCTGTTCAGTTCGATGCCTGCATAACCCTGATGTTTGGCTTCTCAAAGCAATTTGAAAGACTTCGAAGATAGAAGCATCATTGGAACGGGTTGCCCAGGGAGGTGGTGGAGTCACTGTCCCTGGAGGTGTTTAGGGAAAGGTTGGACGTGGTGCTTAGGGACATGGTTTAGTGGGTGATATTGGTGGTAGGGGGACGGTTGGACTAGATGATCTTGAAGGCCTTTTCCAACCTTAATGATTCTATAATTCTAGGATCTAGGAGAAAACAGACTTGCCCAAAGTGCAGGAGGTGGAGAGGTGCAGTTCCAGGTCACCATTCCTGGTGTCCAGGTCACTGTTCCTGTGTTCCAGTTAGTGAAACATGGCCACAGATCTTCCCAGGATATATTATCAACAGGGACCCTGGAAGTTGGCTTTGCTTTTAACAGGAAAAAGAAATTCCTTTCTGAATTTGAATGGGAAGAGCTCTTGCTAATAACTCAGGGTTCAAGTGAGCTCTTGGTCTCAGGAGGGCTAGCTTCATGGTCCTTCAAGTTTTCTACAATGGTTCATGGTCATGCTTGTTTCTCTAAGGTCTAAGTTTTCAAATCTGAATTCTGATTTGGATGTGTTGATCTTTTATTATTACTAATTTTCAGTTTCATTTAGAAAGCCTGCTTTTCAGCACAGATCCCTGAGCTCTTAAAATCTCTCCTCTATTAAGATGTTTCACATTACATATCCATACTTTTCAAGATTTTTGACTTCAGATGAGCACTTAATCTTTCAAAATTCAATGTGCCATGGATTGAGCAAGATTATAATGCACCAGTAACTGCTGTTTGAAAATGTGATTCGATTTCATTTAAGACAAAATTTGCAAAGCCTTGTAGAGTTCCTTGTGTTTAAAATACTATCATTTTGTTGAGAATTTGGTGTTTTAGTCTTTTAGGTAGTTGTGAAAATATCAGCCTTAATTTTGTTTAGAATTATTTGATATTTTCTTCAATGAAGTCTATGCATCACTGTGTAACAGAATTCATCACTGATATTATGGTCTTCCCACCTGCATGCAAAGCAGAACTCTTTGCTTTATTTTCCCTGCTCTGTATTTCTCTTTTGCGGTGCATTTACCTCAGTGGCTATTACCATGGTGTTCAAGTCAATAGAATGTCCAGTGTCCTGTATAATATAGTCCTCATCTTTTTCACCCACAGGCTTTGATTTTGATCTAGACGCTTAGACCACAAGCCCGTACTTAATAATTAAATTCTTCATATTCTTTGCACAAGTTCCCTATTTTCCTTTCTAATGCATTCAGGCACTGTGAATTGTTCCCTAAAGCCAAATCTATACTTTTCATTGTTATGTGAATATTCTGCTTATACTAGATATTACACTTTTACTTCCTATTCAATAAATATCCGTGACACTCAGCAATGGGTATTAGTCTGTCAGAACACTAATTTATGATAAGAATAGTGTAATATCAATAGGTTTATGGATCAGAAATGTGTAAATATGAAGTTCAAGTAGGGGCTCTTCTGTGAGTTAAATTCTGTCTAAGCAAACATTCCATTCCAAAATTTAGTAAGTGCCATTTTACCTTGTGTTTCAAAGCTAATTTGAAATGTGAGGTGATTTATGAACTTCAGAGACTCTCTGAATTTTTTTCTTATGCATTTTGTGACAATATAAAAGCCGTCAGGTTGCTGAGGATGAGAATACATTTCAGTTATTTCATGAGGGATATAGCTCAATATTAACTTTCTGGTCTGCTGTCTTACTGAACACTGCCTGTTTCACTGACACTTCATTTAGATATTGTCATGGTGTTGGAAGCTTTAAAGGGGTTAATGAGGTATTTATTCCATTATTGTTATTGGAAATTACAGTGTCTAGAACACTTACACAAGAAGATTAAAGATAGATGCTTTAGACCACTTTCTATAGTCTGATAGGCCATTATTTTCTGGTTCATAACACAAAATAGTACTTTTCATCAAGAAGCTCATATTCTCTAGATGATTCAAAATTCACAGACCAAAACCAATGTGAAGTATTAAGTTCCTAATACTTTTTTAACCCCAAACAAGTTATAATGCAAATGTTTTAATCGAACAAGGTGAAATTGTCACACATTTCTCTTTGTGAAATCTGGCAAGGAAAAGGGTGCCTTGAGAAATTAGAGTAGACTTTCCATAGCCTACCTTCTACTTACAGCTTAGCAGATATGGCAAACTCTGCTGCTTCTGATGCACAGTTATTTATTAGTTATCTTGCACAAGATTTAAAATTTTCATGCTTCCCTGATTTTCTATGGGAAGATGTTGAGTCTAGTTTTGCTATTTTAAAGTGGTTTCTTGGAGTGTTGAGCAACCATCTCACACTGGAAGGACAGCATCTCAAACAGTATGGTGTGTTTGGATATTTGGGATCCCATCTAATATGTGTCTTATTATTAGCAGAAAGTGCCAGATGTAGTTTTTCAGTCCTGTGGGTGAGGAAACCATCCTATACCCCTTTAGCCTGTTCTGGTTGCATGAAGTAGTGATGGAGTGACCAGAGTTCTGTAAGGGCTTTCTTGACAGTTGAGAATAACTGTAGCCAATCTTTGCAGCATCTTTCATGATCTCCCGGAATATACTGTAATATCAATGATGCAGCCAGTTGCTTCACTAGATGATAGGTAACTCTTGGTAAGTAAATACTGAGCATGTCTAAGAGCAGCTGTAGAGACAGACATCTAGGGAGAAGAATATCTCCATACTTGCAGCTAATCAAAAGCCATCTGGGCATGGTCATATGCAAACTGATGTAGGTGACCCTGCTTGATCTGGTGACTTTGCTTGAGCAGGGCCTGGACAAGATGACCTCCGGAGGTCCCTTCCAATCTCAGCCATTATGTGATGTCGTGACATGCTCTTGAAGGCTCTCGTGCTCCTTTGTAGCTCAAGGTGCACAGGATGGGTAGAAGCCACAGCAAAGGATGTGCAGGAGAAATCCCAGGGCTTCTCCCTGCAGCTCCTTTCGGCTGCTCAGCTCTTTTGAGAAGCATGTGGCCCTTCTGTTGATGGTGGGATTTATTTCCCAAACTATTTGTTGAGAAGCAGCAAGCGTGGCAGTGTTTAATCCTTTACTCACTCTCAGCCTGGACACAGTTAAGGGCTGCATGGTCCAAAGTAGATTTTATCCATTCTGCACTGCCCTATGTGCATCACCTCAGTCCAACTCAGAATGGCTCTGAGCCCATGCGTAGGTCTGGCACTCCTGACACTGAACTTGATATCATCCCTTCTAGAGCATCCTTCCTTCTTTGCCTTAGAATTTTCTTCCTAGAAGCTTATATGCAACATCCTGTGGTCAATTAGAAAAAATTAACCTGCTAGAAAGAAACTTTGGTGCATCAGAGGTTAGAAAATAGACTTTGCATTACAGAAGAGATTCAGTCAACATTTAGTTTACATGCTAAGCCTTACAGTAATACTTGAAAAAGACAGCAAGATAACAAACTGCAAAACAATATGCTCAAGAGCCAAGATATATTGAGAGAAATTCATGTAGCAGAAAACTTCATTGTAACAGAAATGAGTTTTATTTTCGCACAGCAGTACAATGCATAATCTGATGCTTTCTCATAAAATAACTTTAAGATCTTGAATAATGTTTTGGAAAAATAAAACTTCAACTGAGAAAGTTTGTGTTTAAAAACAAAACTAAACCATTTCTGGATTTGGGAGTTAGATTTTTTTTTTCAATTATGAAGCGGAGATAGGTTATAAATCAGGAAAAAAAAAGCATTTATAGATGATACACAGCTAGCAATACCAGTTTCTACTGGCCAGTACATCTGTGTGACTATTTCATCTTCCATGGTAACTTAAACACAAGAAAAAAGCCTTTACAGTTCAGGACACTGCTGCATGGCCAGAGATTGAGGAGGTTTGTAATAATTCATAGACCTTTCACTTTCATTTTTCTAGTGTTGAGGTATTGCATTCTGCTATTAAAATGGCAATGTGAATTGCCTGGTAGAGTGTATATATTCTACCTGCTCAAACAGATAAATAGAGAGCCATGGAAAGCAGGGAATTCTTAGCAGCAGATATTCTAAAGAATTCAGAAAGAGAATAGCATCATGTTTCCTCCTATTCATTGGTTGTTTTTCAGGTAGGGTCCCTGAAAGAATGTAAGCTAGCAAGCACTATTTTTATTGCCTAGGTACTAGCCACGTGTGCTTTTCTTTTGGTGCTAATTAAAACAAGACAGCCTTGTAGCGGAGCATGAATCCTCATGTGGTTACAAGGTTGGATACAGCGTTGGGAATTTGTTGCCAGGTCTTTGTATCAAAGGCTTGAGTATGGCTGGGGTGCACTCTCTGCAGCAGCAGGTGGACACATTTTGTGGTCAGTTCAAGTTATGTTAGGATCTACCCACTTATTCATTGTCATCACTGTTAACACTCTTGCCTGTGATGACAGTATCCAGGGTACAAGCAACCCTGGTGTAGAGGACTTGGTAGAGCACCTGGGAATTTCTGGTGCACCATCTTTGTCACAGTCAAAACTCTACCTTGCATTTTTCTGTTTTATTTTCAGAATTTATTGATTTCCCTGCTTGGCTGGCACGAGCCTGAAGGAGAAAATGAGCATTTCTGCTGGGAATTTCGTTCTTAATCATAGACAATGCTTGTCTGAGACTTCCAGCTATAATAGAAAATGCTTTCACTTGTCCATTACAGATAACAGGAAGAACTCACTCTGGAGAGGTTCCTGTGAGGAGGCAATGTGTGTTTATTGGTATTGTACTACATACAGGCTTTGACTGGTTTGCATGCATGTGATTGCAGCAAATTGTAGACCCAGCATATGGGTCTCAGAAATAAAGAGAATGTGGGAGACTCAACCCATTGTGAATACTCAGAATCAGATCATGACTAAATACAACTTTTTGGTTGAACTTTCAGGCTACTTCCAGACAAATTCCAGGGTCTTATTCCCCAGTTTAAACCACTGTACTCAAGGCAAAAAGAAAAGCTGAAAGGTAGTAGCTTATTTCTAAGCTGTTTCATCTTCAAGTGAGACATAAAGTAAGCTGAAAAAAAAAAAAGTTCCTTAGTCTTTGCCTCCTCAGACTCCAGTTTCTTTATCAGTGGTCACAGCCTTACATTCTCAGAGTTCCATAAGGGGCTATGAGATGTTGGCCTTCAGCCTTCATTAAAATAAATGAATAAATAAAAACAACTGCAAGGCTTTGTGCACACTGAGGAGTGTAATTCACTGGTGTCCACAATGCATGTCAAGACCCATGCATGTTCCTACTAACAATGTCATGCTCTTATTGTCATCCTCATAAACCTCCAGGCAAGTCTGCAAAATATCTATTCATTCAGCATTCTTTTATTTTTTTCTCATCCTTTTTTTTTTTTAATAAATCCTAAATCTTGCCCTTGCATTTTACAGACTGATAAGTGCCCTGACATTGCAGAACCCAGAGTAGATTGTATCAACCTTCATTCTTTCCCTTGCAGGTATAGCCTTGCAATATGTGACATGCCATTCATAATATGAACAGGAATGTACAATACAGAATACCAGTCCTTTGTTACTGGATGGAAAATGGAGCTCAATTTTTAAATTGATTTTGGGAGAGGGAGGGAAGAGAAGAAATTGGTATTTACTAATTTCTGCTGCTAGTAAAACCCATCACTTCAAAATTTATAGAAGTGTCCATCTTTGGAACTCAGGCTGTGTCTGTGTCAATCCAGTGAAGCTGTACTGGTTCCCACAAGCCAGGTGTTGGCCCTCTAAGTTACTTCTGCACACAGTATACATTCAGATGTAAAGAACATATAATAAGTATTACTCTGTGAGCTGGCAGCATGGTATATCAGGCTCATTTCTCTGTTCATGCCC
The DNA here is from genome assembly GCF_009769625.2 of Cygnus olor. Taxonomy (NCBI): domain Eukaryota; kingdom Metazoa; phylum Chordata; class Aves; order Anseriformes; family Anatidae; genus Cygnus; species Cygnus olor. The sequence goes on along the minus strand of NC_049172.1, from coordinate 70,270,050 downwards.
TGTCATGCCCATAAGAAACAACTTCAGTGAAGTCAACAGAGTTAAGCTAACAAAAATATTTTGAATGAAAGGCTGGGCTAGATTCTGATTAAGCTTGATTCTTGATTAAGCTCCTACCAGAAGAAATTATCCCATCCTATGTCCTTGCAGTTACTATAATGGGTACAGATGCCACGAATATATTTTTTTAAATGCCTAATTATTAAATCTTAGATGTTAAACCATCATAAATTATGAGTTACACCACTAAAAGTCAGTGGTGCTAAGACAGTCTCAGGATACTGTAAATGAAGGGAGGCTCATGAGCAGTTCAGCCTAGCAGGAAAATGAATTGTATTGATTCAATAATGATTTCAAATACATTTGGGATTGATTTTGTATATGTGGTGTGTAAGATAGGCCTTCAGTTAGACTACATTGCTCTAGTTCCACTGATGTTCCTGGAGAAATGACATTTTATACAATATGGCTACACTTTTGTTTTTATGACTGCATGCATAACTTGGAATTTAAAAAATATTTTGGTCCAATTCTTGTATTGGGACAGTTGCATATCTAACTTATCTAATCATTTTTGAATACTTAGAAACTTTGCATACATAATTGCTACATTTGCTGTTGTAGCTCAAACTTCGCCAGTTAGGATTATTGGAAGAAATCCTTCTGGCTGTGGTAGTGTTGCATACAAATGTGAAAGGAAACAGTCCATGCAAGAAGTCTGCACTGGGGAATGTTACAGCATGAGAGAGCTGGAAAATGGTTTTATTTCCATAACTCACAGAAGAATATACCACAACAATATTAATCATTAAGAAAACAACTAAAGTAAATCTCTTGCTAGGACATATGGCTATGTCTCATGCAAAAATTGCAACTGACTTCAATAGGAAATCCATTCAACATCTTCAAGATTAAATGGTATTATTTCTACATTGACCTGTATCTTTACAAAATTTCAGATAACAAAATGTGATCTTTTTATATTTTTATTTTTTACTTCTCAGATATTTAGCTATGGAATGTTTTGTAACAGAGGTGTGTCTTTGAAAGAGTCTGTTTCTACCAGTGATGACTGCTAACTACTGGGTTAATTTTTTGTTGCATTGTTATCGAGTAATTAATATTTGGACAGCAGAAACAAGGTCCTGCAGGAACTGTATGAAGAAATGCATTTTGGATGGGAACAATGTGCTCAAGATGAATTTTGTGGTCCTTGTAAAATGATTTGTGGTTTTCAAAAAATCTTCATAAGTTACATCTGAAGACATTGACTTTTATGAGTGTTGGGTCATAGCCAGTTTCCATGGCTATGGAAATCAGGTGTGTCAAGAATTCAGTGTTGAGCATTTTGCTTTGAAAGGACTGGCTCAAATGCAGCCATGAGCAGTTACTGTTCTGCTCATTGTGTTATATGGCAGCTGTTCAATTGTGCATCTGCAAAGAAATTCAATAGTTTCAATACAATTCCCTGGGCTGGTGTTTACTATATACATTCCACCCCAAACAACTTCTGTGACTATCATAGAAGAAATAAAATTACAAGACACCCTCTCGTTTCCTTAGACTCGTTCCCCAAGTCACGTCTGAAACATATTAGTGTGTTGATGTGATTTTCATGACTGATAACTGTGTCATTAAAGGCTCAAAACTAATCACTGGGTATCAGTATACTTGAAGTAGTTTTGCTTCTTTAAAAATTGATTAAACCCATCTTTAGGTAGAACATCTATTGCAAAAAAAAAAAAAGAATCTGAAAGAAAGTTGATTTTGATTCCTCATAACATAAAAAAACAGTGATCATTTCTTCTCCTTCTACTAGTACATAATCGAACATGAGCTAGAAGATCAGTAACAAAATTATTCTGCTTTTAGCTGCTAGCATGCTTCACCCAAACCAGAGCTTATAAGGCAAGTTCTCTTGACCTATTTTCTGTGGCTTGCTAGGTTTTCAAGAATGAAAGACAGGAGCCAGAGTGGCTGCACCAAAACACTCATGGAAAGCAGTAAGTGATCTGAATCTGTTATGTGCAGTGGTGAATCAGCTGTGAACAACTTTAAGACACCCTAGTCTCCAAGCTATGCATGATTTATGGGGGTATCTAACCCTAAGAGCAATGTGAGCAGACCACTGCAGTGATTAAACCCTATTTGAATGTTTTGTTAGGATAGTTCATGACAGGACAAAGGGCTCCTTATTCCCTTGTGACAACATCTCACACACAGCATTCCTCTCTTGCCTTTCTCTCTACTAATCACCCCTAAAAGCTAAATAACAGAGGTTTCTGAAAAAAGCCTGAAGGAGGAGTCCTAAGGCAAATGCTTAATGCCTGATCTCCCAGACACAGTGCTAATTAACTGAATCTTTAAAACATCATGATGGGGATTTTCTCCATGCAGGTATTATCAATTATCCCATGTATTCAAGAGCTGCAATTCCCGGTGATTAACACCATGCATTCATTGCAGAGGACAGGACTGAACAAGGGGAAATAGCTGCCGGAAACATGAAATTCTCAAGTTAAATTGTACCTTTGAATAAAAGAGATCCATACGTTGAAGATCAAGACAAAGAAGTGAAATATGCTCTGCATGGGATAAACATAGATAGCAAGTGATAAGGATATAGGGAATAAAACAGCCAGACACATTGCATTTCCAGACTGGCATCCACAGACTTGCACACACATTGGCACGTGCGGTGCCATCACACATATTTTCTGTCTTGAAGTTAACAGGGCCATGGGCAGCTACTGATGTTATAAGCCACCGGCTTCACAGGTGACCAGGAAAAGTTGTAATGCCCACATCATCCTAAGATTTATCTTCCTCAGTGAGACTGCGTGCAGGTGGCACTGAGGGTTGTGTGAGCTGGAAATGGCAGATGAGCAGTGTTTGTTTCCTGCTAACTGCTAACCTGTGTCCTAAACCTCTCTAAAATGGGCCACTGGAAAGCTGAACTCATTCTGGGACTCATTTGTCAGATCTAGGGGTGCATAAAGTGAGATATTTGAATGTGCAGCTAAGACATTAATGTTAGCTTGACACCAGTCTCGTTACTGAATTAGCAATAGACTGAACCAGATAGGTATTTTGGTGACTATGGATTTAGATGGCTGTGGGCAACCAAATGTAAAGATTAGACTCTGGGCTCAAACATAAAGACATCTGGGGTCTGCTAATTTTCCAAAAAAGTAACAATCATTCTCTTCTTCACATCTCTTATTCAGTTGTTGGATACTGCTGAAACCTAGACTTGGGCACAACTAAAGGTCTTCTCAGTGTTCATGAGCAAAGGGAGCGTTTGTGTGCACCACTTGTAAAATTAGGCATAAAACACAATTAGTACATTTAAAAAAAAAAAAAAAAAGGTAATGCAAAATTCTTAAGAGGGATCATTTTAAAAGCACAGGATGTGCAAAAACAGAACACCCAGCACTAAAATTGACTGGAAGTTTCATGAAAAGATTCAAGTTTGTGTGATGTGAGTGGGACCTGGAACCAACTAATTGTGGTCCTGGGACTGACTAACCCGTAGTCTCCCTTTTCTTGCTTACTCCACGTGAAGGCACTGGTGATAATACTAACTGGATGCTATTTTTAGTTCATCTCAAGAGGTTTACAAAGCTGCATGTTATAAACTGTTTGTGATATTGCCACAAGCACTTATGTTATTGACGGTAGATATGGTTTGGTTTTGGAAAAATCCTTACTGCCAGCTGTAGTGCTGTTGCTTTTGAAAGCCAGAAGTGTCAGCTCCAATTTTTTCCCACATGTTTCTGTTAAGTAGGGAGTCAAAGCACAAAAACATATATATACAATAAACAATAAACGATGTTAAAGAACATTGAAAGCATGAAGCGGTCATTCTGCACTGAAAACTGCACTGCAGAAGTTTGGATGATCACACAGTTGTCAGTTTTGCTATTCAGAAGCATATATCTTTCAGGCAAGGCAGGGTAGGCTTAACAAGGCCTCAAGCTGCACCATGACGCCACCGTGAATGATGTCTTATTATTGACCTGAACTGATTATTCAGAGAGATTCTTGTTATGCTTAAAGCCCAAGACCTAACATCACTGGGCAGACAGTCAGTGTTTTAAATCTTAACAGGTGGTACAGTTTAGACCAGCCAAAGAAAATTATCTTTGAAATTTATTCACTGTAAACTTTCACGAATTTATGATTCAATGAATCAGCCTCTCTTACTTATTTTATCCTCCATGACACTTAAATTGCACCCTTGTTGCAAATGCTACCCAGAACCTATAACTTTGGTGTGCTGTTACTACAAGTGAAGTCAGCAAATTGTTCTTACGTTTGACTTAGTATCTTAACTTCCAGAGCGTGGCTTATGCCAGTTCTGCCAGTGATTATTTTATTATTATTATTTATTTAGTGAAAGCTCCCAAGCTGTGGGCTTGGATCCTTGTTGCACTATGGATAGCACCCATATGAAGGAGAGGCCATACCTGGCTACATTCAAGTACTGAAAATTAGAAGTGTTTAATTAATGTTTTGAATTGGGACCCTAGGGATTTTTCTTTCATTTTCCCCTTACTCTGTTCCATTCTCTGTGTTGTTAGCTGCTTTTTGTTTGTTTTAAATAGGCAGAGACATGTACACAGGCGTACACAGGCTTGTGTGTACACACAGTCACCAGTGAACAGCATAATGATGACTGTAATCTCTTCGTCTCCTGGGACACATATTAAGTAATTTTCTGGTGTTTTCCTTCAGTGTGCTTTTCTCTGTCCCTCCTTCCTGCAAAGGGGAGGGAACAGTCCTGGTGGTTTTGTTTTGGTGTGGTTTTGTTCGCTTTGCATTTGTTTTTCCCTTAAGTCAGCTTGGGGTATTTTTGGTGGTTTTTTTCCTGTGAGCATAGATCAACGTATCCCTAATAAACCTGTTAGTTCTGCGTATGTGCAATTTTAGTTCCCTGCACCCTGTTAACATAGACTC